>NC_071466.1:218651138-218855203 GCF_028500815.1 Rissa tridactyla | reverse complement strand
GTGTCCCCCCCCGGCCGGCCCCCCCAGCACCCCCCAACACCCCAACCTTCCCAGCCCCCCTACCCCCCATCCCCCCAGCCCTCCCCACCCCTCTCACCCCCCCACCCCCCAATCCCCCCCAGCCCTCCCAGTCCCCCCAAGATGCCTCCAGCCCCCCAACCTCCCCATCCCCTCCACCCCCCCAAGTCCCCCCAGCCCCTCACAGTCCCCCCCACCCCCTCACCCCCCCAGGCCCAGTCCCCCCAGCCCCCCTGCACCCCCCAGCCGCCCCACAATTCCCCAGCTCCCCTACCCCCCCCACCCCCCCAATCCCCCAGCCCTCCCCACTCCCCTCATCCCAATGCCCCCCCCAAGTCCCCAGCCCCGCCACCCCCTCCACCGCCCCCAGCCCCATATCCCCCCTACGCCCCCCACCCCCCCGACCTCCCCAATTTCCCAGGCCCCCCAGCCCCCCTGCCCCCAATAGCCCCCCCCCCCAATTCCCCAGCTCCCCTACATCCCTCACCCCCCCAATCCCCCCAGCCCTCCCCACTCCCCTCATCCCCATGCCCCCCTCCAAAGTCCCCAGCCCCCCCCCCCCCCGCCCCCCCTGACGCTGCCCCCCCGCCCCACAGCGCCCGTCCTGGCGCTGGGCCGACGGCTCGGAGCTGCGTTATTCCGCCTGGGAGGGGGACGACGGCCCCAAGGGGCGCCGCTGCGCCGCGCTGGAGGACTCGGCGGGTGAGGGGGGGCCCGGGCCCCGGCACCGACCCACCCCCCCCCACCCCGGGGGGAGGCGGGGAGTGCCCCCCGGCGCCCCTTCCCCCCCCAGCGCCCGCTGTGCTCCCCCCGCAGGGTTCCTGCTCTGGGAGGAGGATTCCTGCGGCGAGAGGAAACCCTTCCTCTGCAAACACCCCGCCTGAGGGGGGGCTGCACCCCCCCGCCGCGCCCCACAGCCCGACCCACGGCCCTGCCCCACACCCCGCGCCCCTGCCCCTCTGCCCCCACACAGCCCGGACCCCCCCAAACCCCTCTGCCCCCCGCGCACCCACACAGCCCGGACCCCCCCAAACCCCTCTGCCCCCCCGCACCCACACAGCCCGGACCCCCCCAAACCCCTCTGCCCCCCTGCATCCACACAGCCCGGACCCCCCAGACCCCTCTGCCCCCCCGCACCCACACAGCCCGGAACCCCCCCCAAATCCCTCTGCCCCATTGCACCCACACAGCCCGGACCCCCCCAAACCCCTCTGCCCCCCCGCACCCACACAGCCCGGACCCCCCAAATCCCTGTGCCCCCCTGCCCCCACACAGCCCGGACCCGCCAAACCCCTCTGCCCCCCCGCACCCACACAGCCCGGACCCTCCCAAACCCCTCTGCCCCACTGTCCCCGGACCCCAACAGCCCCCTCGTCACCACGGGCAGCCCCTGGCCGCGGGGGGGGACACCCCACAATAAAGCACCCCACAGCACCCATGGCCCTGCTTCTTCCTCCGCCGTGTCCGAGGGCAGGATCCCCCCGGGGTGCCCCCCGCGGGGCGGGGACCCGTCAGTGTCCCCTCAGCTCCCCATGGGGCAAAGCAGGGGGGGATCGCAGCCCCCCGGCTCTGGGGGTGCCCCGGGGGGGCAGGAGCTGTGTGGGGAGCAGGGGGGGGCACTGTGGGGTGCCCAAGGGTGCGTGCCCCGGGGGGGCTCGCAGGGGGGTGCAAACTCACAGCAGGGACCCCGTTGCCCCCCATCCCCCCCATGGCAGGAGGGTTCCCCAGCAGGTTTCCCAAGGCAGGAGGTGTCCCCAGCGGGAATTGTCCCCATGGCAGGACATTGTCCCCATGTCAGGAGGTGTCCCCATGTCAGGAGGTGTCCCTGTGGCAGGATGTGTCCCCGTGGCAGAAGGTGTCCCCAGCAGGACATGTCCCCAGGGCAAGAGGTATTCCCGAGGCAGGACATGTCCCCAGGGTAGGAGGTGTCCCCATGGCAGGAGGTGTCCCCATGGCAGGATGTGTCCCCATGTCAGGAGGTGTCCCCATGTCAGGATGTGTCCCCATGGCAGGAGGTGTCCCCATGTCAGAAGGTGTCCCCAGGGCAGGATGTGTCCCCATGGCAGGTGTCCCCATGTCAGAAGGTGTCCCCAGGGCAGGAGGTGTCCCCATGGCAGGATGTGTCCCCATGTCAGAAGGTGTCCCCATGTCAGGAGGTGTCCCCATGGCAGGATGTGTCCCCATGGCAGGAGGTGTCCCCATGTCAGAAGGTGTCCCCAGGGCAGGATGTGTCCCCATGGCAGGTGTCCCCATGTCAGAAGGTGTCCCCAGGGCAGGAGGTGTCCCCATGGCAGGAGGTGTCCCCATGTCAGAAGGTGTCCCCAGGGCAGGAGGTGTCCCCATGGCAGGATGTGTCCCCAGGGCAGGAGGTGTCCCCATGGCAGGAGGTGTCCCCATGTCAGAAGGTGTCCCCAGGGCAGGAGGTGTCCCCATGGCAGGAGGTGTCCCCAGGGCAGGAGGTGTCCCCATGGCAGGTGTCCCCAGCAGGTGTCCCCACGCGTGCGGGGGCAGGACAGCGGGCGCAGGTGGGTGCTGGGTGCTCAAGCCAAGGTTTATTGCTCTCGGGGGGTGCGGGGGCCCCAGCGGGATGACGGGCAGGGAGGGGGCTGTGGGGGCTCCTCCAGGCCCCGGTGCGGGGGGGTCCAAGCCCTTCAGAGCTGGTGCCGGCACAGAAAGGGGAACTTGTCGTCGCAGGGGTAGTCGTGCCAGAGCTTGAAACCTGGGGGGGGGCAGGAAGTCACCCCCAGCCCTGTCACCCCCCCGTCACACTCCCTTGCACCTCCATCAACCCCCCCATCACCCCTTTTACCTCCATCACCCCCCCATCACCCCTTTTGTCTCCATCACCCCCCACCTCCAAAACATCACCCACCTCCATCACCCTTTTATCTCCATCATCCTCCACCTCCATCACCCCCTCCCATAACCCCCCTCCCCTCCATCACCCCCCCATCACCCCATTTGTCTCCATCACCCCCCTCTGCTCCATCACCCCTTTTACCTCCGTCACCCCCCTCCATCACCCCTTTTGTCTCCATCGCCCCCCCATCACCCTTTCGTCTCTATCATCCTCCACCTCCGTCACCCCCACCTCCCAAAATCCCCTCCCCTCCGTCACCCCCCCTCCATCACCCCTTTGTCTCCATCACCCCCATCATCACCCATCACCCTTTTCATCCCCATCACCCCCGTCTGCTCCATCACCCCTTTTGCCTCCACCACCGTCCCCTCCGTCGCCCCCCCCTCCACCACCCCCCTTTACCACCCGCCTCCTCAAGGCTCCCGCAGCAGCCGGGGGTCCCGGCCGGCCCCCCCGCGCTCCCCCAGGCCCCGTCTGACCCGAGTAGGCGTCCAGCACCACGCAGTCCTCCCTGTCCCACAGGTTGTTGGGCTGCCCCGGCGCCCAGCTCTCGTAGTTGTAGGTGGAATCGTCCGACCACTTCCATCGCCTGGTCTGGGGGGGTCGGGGGTCACGGGGGTCAGCGGGTGCCCAGGATGGGGGTCAGCGGGTGCCCAGGGTGGGGGACAGGGGGCAGGGGGGCAGCGGGTGCCCAGGATGGAGGGAAGAGGGTGCCCAGCGCAGGGGGCGGGGGGCAGCGGGTGCCCAGGAGGGGGGGCAGGGGGTCAGTGGGTGACCAGGGCAGGGGTGGGGGTGAGCAGGTGCCCAGGGCAGGGCCAGTGGGTGCCCGGGGTGGGTGGCTGAGGCTCAATGGGTACCTGAGGTGGGGGGGTCAGTGGGTGCCTGGGATGGGGGGACAGTGGGTGCCCGGGGTGGGTGCCCAGGGCTCAGCAGGTGCCTGGGTGGGGGTCAGTGGGTGTCCATGACGGGGGCCCAGGGCTCAGTGGGTGCCCGGGTGGGGGCAGAGTGGTCCATGGGTACGTGGGATGGGTGGCCAGGGCTCAGTGGGTGCCCAGGACGGGGGGCAGCGGGTGCCCGGGGCGGGGGGTCATTGGTTGCCTGAGATGGGGAGTCAGTGGGTGCCTGGGGTGGGGTGACAGCGGTCAGGGGGTGCCCAGGGTGGGGGGACGGGGCTCAGGGGGTGCCCAGGACGGGGCTCAGTGTGTGCCTGGGGTGGGGGTCAGCGTGTGCCCGTGGGGGGGCCAGGGCTGACTCACATGCTCCTCGTCCTGCAGCCCGATCCAGGTGTTGACCCCCTTCATCTCCTTGTCCACGTAGCGGGCCAGGACCATGGAGGCCCCCTCGCTGTGGATGGAGGCCAGGTGCCCCATGGGGCCGTACCGGTTGCATTCCTCCTGTGGGGGGGCCAGGGGGGACCGGCTCAGCACCCGGCGCCCGCAGCCGCCCGTGGGCACTGGGCACCCCCGTGCAGAAAACCCGGGGGCGGCGGCGGGGGGAGACCATCAGAGCCCCCCCAACCCCGCCGGGGGGGCGAGCGGAGCCCTCCCCGAGCTGCAGCCCCTGGGGGTGGGGGTCCTGCTCTGTCCTCCCCCGGGGACGCCCCTGCATCCCCCCCAGCGGCGCCAGCCCCCACCTCAGCCTCGGCCCAGGTCATCCTGGTGTTGAAGTAGCCGTAGCAGGACCCCCGGTACTGGATCCAGTTCTTGGGGCAGTCGGCCGTCTGCCCCCCGTCTCCGTCAGGGGCGGGGGGGGGCCGCCATCCCACCTGCCAACACGGCAGAGCCGCCGCTGTCCCACGGCAGGGGGGCACCGGCCATGGCCCCCCGGCCCCGGCACCCCCCCGCTGTGAGGGGGGGGTCCCACAGGGAGGGCTGGGTGGGGGGGGCCAGCGGGGGGGAGCAGGGAGCGGGGACTGGGGGCCAAGGAGTATTGAATAGGGATTGATTAGGGATCAGGAAGCGGGAATCAGGGAGGAGGGATCTGGAAGCAGGAATCGGGAGCAGGGACTGGGGACCAAGGAAGAGGGATCGAGGATCAGGAACTGGGGATCAAGGAGGAGGGATCAGGGAGGAGGGATCGGGGATTGGGGATCATGGATCAGGGATTGGGGACTGAGAATGAGGGATCAGGGGGCAGGGAGGAAGGATCGGGGAGCAGGGATTGGGGAGCAGGGAGCAGGGATTGGGGATCGAGGAGCAGGGATCGGAGATTGGGGACCAGGGATCACAGAAGAGGGATTGGGGGTCGAGGATCAGGGAATATGGATCAGGGATTAGGGACCATGGAGGAGGGATCAAGGAGCAAGGATCGGGGATCGTGGAGCAGGGATCAGGGAATCAAGGAGGGGGATCAGAGATTGAGGGTCACAGAGGAGGGATCGGGGACCAAGGAGGAGGGATCGGGGACCGGGAAGCAGGGAATCACCTCCCAGGAGGGTGAGGAGGACCAGGCAGCCGAGTGGGCAGGGCGGCAGCGGGGACCCAGCACCCATGGCTTCTGCTGTGGAGAGAGTGGGGGGAGATGGGCTGAGCCGGGGGGGAGCACAGGGAGAGGCACCCGGAGCTCGGGCTGCCCGGAGCCTCCCTTCTCCGGGCTGAACCCCCCCAGCTCCCTCAGCCTGTCCCCACAGCAGAGGGGCTCCAGCCCTCCCAGCATCTCCGGGGCCTCCTCTGGCCCCGCTCCAACAGCTCCGTGTCTCTCCTGTGCTGAGGCCCCAGCGCTGGAGGCAGCACTGCAGGGGGGTCTCCCCGAGCGGAGCAGAGGGGCAGAGTCCCCCCCTCGCCCCCCTGCCCACGCTGCTGGGGATGAGCCCAGGCTGCGGGGGGGTTCTGGGCTGCCAGCGCACGGTGCCGGCTCATGGCCGGCTTTTCCCTGTGGGTCACAGGGACCCACTTCTCCAGCCTGTCCTGGTCCTTCTGGGTGGCATCCCGTCCCTCCCACCCAGGACCCTGCCGGGGCTGTTGGCCACGGGACACTCACCAGATGGCTGTCGGGACCGGGGCTGGCTGGTGGCTGGCACGTCCCAGGGTGGGTGACCCGTGTCTGCGGGGTCCCTCTGTGGACCCGGCGAGGGCGGCGCTGGCAGGACCCCCGGGCTGGGCACCCACAGCTTTTATGGCTGCGGCGGGGGAGGAACAGCCCGGCCCCTTCTGCTTTCCTGGAACCCCGTCCGTTATTGCAGCTCCTGCTGGGGCCACCAACGGGGAGACCACAGGGTCCCTGGGGCCACCAGCAGAGACCACATTGTCCCTGGGGGCACCAACAGTGAGACCAGTGTCCTTGGTGTCACCAACAGTGAAACCACAGCATCTCTGGGGGCACCAACAGTGAGACCAGTGTCCTTGGTGTCACCAAAAGTGAGACAACAGCGTCCCTGGGCTCACCAACGTTGAGACCACGGTGTCCCTGGGACCACCATCAGAGACCACAGTGTCCCTGGTGTCACCAAAAGTGAGACCACGGCATCCCTGGTGTCACCAACGGTGAGACCACAGTGTCCCTGAGGTCACCAGCAGAGACCACAGCATCTCTGGTGTCAACAGCAGAGACCAGTGTCCTTGGTGTCACCAGCACTGAGACCATGGCGTCCCTGGGGTCACCAATGGTGAAACCATGGTGTCCCTGGGGCCACCAGCAGAGACCACAGTGTCCTTGGTGTCACCCATAGTGAGACCACGGCGTCCCTGGGGTCTCCCTCTGCCCGCGGAGGGCACCTGTCCCCACGCCAAGGCCAGTGCTGCTGTGACACCCACAAGGTCCCCCCCGTTTGCCTGTGATGCTGCAGCACAACCGTGGCCATGACCCCCAGCAGGGACCTTCCCCAGGGTCGTTTGGCCAGAGGAGGGACCTGCTGCTGGGTGACATGTCCCTCCTCTTGCCTTCGCGGGGGTCTGTCAGCAGCAGCAGCGCGTGGTGACAGCGTGAGGTGACACAAACCCTCCCCATGAGGGTAGTGACGGTCTGAGGGCAGTGACGCCGTGAGGGATGGGTGCCAGGCTGTGGGACCCCGAGGAGCAGTTTGGGACATCCCCGTGCACCCAAAACACCAACAGCATCTTCCCATGGTGATGCCCACAGCTGGGGACACTACAGGGACGAACTGGTGGCACCCGGCTGGTCCTTCTGCAGGGGCTGGACGCAGGGCAATGGCCATGGAGGAAATTCCGTGTTCAGTGTCCCGATGGAAAGGCAGAGGGAGCCGTGCCAGGGCCCCCCCGCCCCACGGGGATGCGTGTTCCGTGGTGACAGGAGGGAAATGAAGGCCATCGCTGCCCGTCCACCCTGTCATCGTTGTGATGGAGACACGAGCACCCGCCTCAGCCATGCCACCCCCCCTGCAGCACCCAGCCCACACCGCGCGGGAGCCCGGGGTGCTGTGTAGGAGCCCATGGGTGTCCTGTAAGAGCCTGTGGCTTGTGTGTAGGAGCCCATGGGTGCTGTGTAGGAGCCCATGGGTGTCATGTAGGAGCCCATGGCTTGTGTGTAGGAGCCCATGCATAGACTCATAGACTGTGTTGGGTTGAAGGGACCTCCAAAGGCCATCTTGTCCCACCCCCTGCAGCGAGCAGGGACATCTTCAACTAGACCAAATTGCTCAGAGCCACACCCAGCCTGGCCTTGGATGTCCCCAGGGATGGGGCACCCACGCCCTCTCTGGGCAACCTGGGCCAGTGTCTCACCACCCTCAGTGTAAAGAACTTCTTCCTGGTGTCTCATCTAAACCTGCCCTGCTCTGGTTTAAACCATTGTCCATCATCCTGTCACTGCACACCCTTGCAAACAGCCCCCCCAGCTTTCCTGGAGCCCCTTGAGGGACTGGAAGGTCTCCCCGGCGCCTTCTCTTCTCCAGGCTGAACCCCCCCAGCTCTCTCAGCCTGTCCCCACAGCAGAGGGGCTCCAGCCCTCCCAGCATCTCCGGGGCCTCCTCTGGCCCCGCTCCAACAGCTCCGTGTCTCTCCTGTGCTGAGGCCCCAGCGCTGGAGGCAGCACTGCAGGGGGGTCTCCCCGAGCGGAGCAGAGGGGCAGAATCCCCCCCTCGCCCCCCTGCCCACGCTGCTGGGGATGAGCCCAGGCTGCGGGGGGGTTCTGGGCTGCCAGTGCATGGTGCCGGCTCGTGTTGAGCTTCTCTTCCACCAACACCCCCAAGGCCTTTTCCGCAGGGCTGCTCTCAATCGCCTCATGCCCCAGCCTGTGCTGACAACGGGGGTTGTCCCCACCCAAGTGTGGGACCTTGCACTTGGCCTTGTTGAACTTCATAAGGTTTGCACAGTTTGGAGCACTGGGTCCAGTTCTGGGCTCCCCGGTTCCAGAAGGATGGGGAACTGATGGAGAGGGGACAGCAAAGGGCTACCAAGATGCTGAGGGGACTGGACCCCCTCTCTGATGGAGAAAGGCTGAGGGATTTGGGTCTCTTCAGGCTGGACAAAAGACGGCTGAGGGGGGACCTTATCAACGCTGATAAATACTGAAAGGGGGGGTGTCAGGAGGACGGGGCCAGGCTCTTGTCAGTGGTGCCCGGGGACAGGACAAGGGGTAACGGGCACAAACGTGACCATGGGAAGTTCCACCTCAACACAAGGAGGAACTTCTTTGCTGTGAGGGTGGCAGAGCCCTGGCACAGGCTGCCCAGAGAGGTGGGGGAGTCTCCGTCTCTGGAGACATCCCAAACCCCCTGGACGCGTTCCTGTGCCACCTGCTCTGGGTGACCCTGCTCTGGCAGGGGGTGGGAGGAGATGGTCTCCAGAGGGCCCTTCCAACTCCTGCCAGTCTGGGATTCTGTGATTCTGTGCTCGGGCTGACCTCTCCCGCTCATCCAGGTCCCTCTGGATGCCATCCCGTCCCTCTGGCACATCGACAGCACCACTCGGCTTGGTGTCAGTGGCAAACGTGCTGAGGGTGTCCTCGATCCCACTGTCTGTGTCATTGGTGAAGATGTGGAACAGTATGTCGTGTGGGAGCCCGTGTGTGTTGTGTAGGAGCCATATGTGTTGTGTAGAAGCACATATATGCTCTGTAGGAGTCTATACATGTTGTGTAGGAGCCCACGTATGCTGTGTAGGAGCCATATGTGTTGTCTAGGTGCCCATATGTATTGCGTAGGAGCCCGTATACGCTGTGTAGGAGTCCATATGTGTCGCACAGGAGCCCCTATGCATTGCGTAGGAGCCCATATATGCTGTGTACGTGCCCATATGTGTTGTGTAGGAGCCCATATATGCCCTGTAGGAACCTATACGTATTGTGTAGGAGGACCCCATATATGCTGCGTAGGAGTCCCTGTATGTTGTGGAGGAGCCTGTGTATGTTGTGTAGGAGCCCGTATACGCTGCGTAGGAGCCCACACATGCTGTGTAGGTGCCCGGTGGCAGCCAGCACAGCCCGCTCCGCCGGCTGCTCCCCCTCCTCTCGTGTCCTGGCAGCTGGGGGCCGTTCTGCAGCAGCCGGACACCCCCATGGCCATCGCAGCCACCCCGTCCCGGTCCAGCGCCCGCACACAGAGCACAGGCAGGGGGTGGCCGGGGGGCAAAGACCCCCATCACCACCAAACCCAGGGTCCTCCCCCCGTCCCGGGGCGTATATCGCCTCCGTCATCTCCCCCCCGGCCCCGGCCGTGCTCCCCCTGCTCCTGCTGTCACAAGGCCAGAGCTGAGGCTGGTTTGTCACCCTGCGGCTGTGGGGTCTTGACACCACCCAGACCCGAAGGGGCTGCTCACCCCCCTGCGGCCTGGGCTGCCCCCTCCCCATCCCTGTCTCTCCCCTCCTCATCCCTGGATCCCCCTCCTCATCCCTGTCTCGGCATCCCCATCCCCGTCCCCCCTTCCCCATCCCTGTCTCTCCCATCCCCATCCCTGTCTCCCCCTCCTCATCCCTGTCTCCCCCCTCCCCATCCCTGCATCTCCCCCCATCGCCCCTGTCAGACCCCATTCCTGTCCCCCTGCGACCTCCGTGTCCTCCCCGGTGTCCCCTGCGCGTGGTGCCGAGGCGGTGCCGGGGCAGGTCAGCGGCTGCTGGCGCGGCCGTTACCGGCTTCTGCTTTCCTGGAAGGGCCCCTCGTTATCGCCGGCTCTTTCCGGGCCCTTATCAAGGGCACCACAGGCCCCGATAACGGGAGATCCTTCCCCGTCAGCACCTCGCCATTGCGACCGCGTCGCCCCGGGCTGCTGCAGCGCTGCCAAGGGCTGGGCGTTGAGCCCCATGGCCCGGTGATGAACACCATAGCTGGGTGCCAAGCTCCATGGCTGGGTGCTGAGCCCCAAGGCTGGCTGCTGGACCTCACATCTGGGTGCTGAGCCCCAAAGCTGGGTGATGGACCTCATGGCTGGGTGCTGAGCCCCACAGCTGGGTGCCAAGCCCCACGGCTGGGTTCTGAGCCCCAAAGCTGGGTGACAAACCCCACATCTGGGTGCTGAGTCCCACAGACAAGTTGCCAAGCCCCATGGCCCAGTGACGGACACCATAGCTGGGTGCTGAGCTCCACAGACAGATGCCAAGCACCATGACCTGGTGACAAGCTCCACAGCCAGTGCCAAACCCCAAAGCTGGGTAACAAATCCCAGAGCTGGGTGCTGAGCCCCAAAGCTGGGTGATAAACCCCACATCTGGGTGCTGAGCCCCACATCTGGGTGCAGAGCCCCACAGACAAGTTGCCAAGCCCCATGGCCAGTGATGGACACCATAGCTGGGTGCTGAGCCCCACAGCTGAGTGCCAAACCCCACAGCTGGGTGCTGAACCCCAAAGCTGTGTGCTGAGCCCCATGGCTGGGTGATGAACCCCACGGCTGGGTGCCAAACCCCACGGATGGGCGATGAGCCCCAGAGCTGGGTGCTGAACCCCCCGGGCCAGTGCTGGAGCCCCGCTCAGCCCAGCTGCTCGGGTGCTTCCCGTGCTTGGCACAGGGCCCACGGCCAGTTTGGTGCCGGGCGGAGGCGTTTGATCTCAGGGCATGAACAGCTGCGGGGACACGGGCACAGGGGATGCGGTGCCAGGGAGCCGCAGGAGCCACAAGCACCATTGCCAAGGCCAGGGGCCGGGGCTGCGGCTGGGCTGGGGGGACCCTCTGCCACCACCCCCCGTCTGCAGAGCAACGCTGCCCTCCGTCTGGCATGGAGCCGGGCATCCCCTGCTCTCTGTCCTGGCATGGGGCTGGGCATCCCCTGCCCTCCGTCCTGGCATGGAGCCGGGCATCCCCTGCCCTCCATCTGGGATGGGGCTGGGCATCCCCTGCCCTCCATCCTGGCATGGAGCCGGGCATCCCCTGCCCTCCATCTGGGATGGGGCTGGGCATCCCCTGCCCTCTGTCTGGGATGGGGCTGGGCATCCCCTGCCCTCCATCCTGGCATGGAGCCGGGCATCCCCTCCCCTCTGTCCTGGCACGGAGCTGGGCACCCCCTGCCCTCCATCCTGGCATGGAGCCGGGCATCCCCTCCCCTCTGTCCTGGCACGGAGCTGGGCATCCCCTGCCCTCCATCTGGGATGGGGCTGGGCATCCCCTGCCCTCCGTCCCAGCTCTACATGGGGCGAGGGAGCCCGACAGGCCCTGTTGCCCCCCAAGCAGCCCTGGCACCCCAAGCTCTGGTGCTTCTCCCAGTGCCGGGCACCCAGAGTCGGGGTATAACACAACACCGGCACCTTCCCTGGGTGCGCTGGAGGCCGAGGCACCGCCAGCGCCCGGGTGCCAGCACGGGGCGAGGGGACACGTGGCAGCGGTGGCGTCAGGGCCGCAGGGGACACGCTGCTCCTGCTGCTCCCGAGCGCAAGCGGGACGCGGGGGGACGGGGGGAGCCCTTTTCATCTGGCGCTGGCAGCCGAGCGCGGCCGCCCCGCCGCGGGGTGACGATGGCAGCGAAGCCCCATCAAAGGCAGCAGCGGGGCCACGCGTGGCTGAGCCGCCACCTGCGTCGGTGGGGCCCGGCTGCGTCGGTCCTGTTTGCTTTGGGGCAGGGATGACATCTGGGGTGGCTCACGGGGCACCTCGCCACCCCCTCACCCCCCCGCCTGCCCGGGGATAAAACCCCCCGAGCGGTGCCCAGCTCCCCGCGGTCCCAGCCAGCGCCCGCTGCCGTGCCAGCACCCAGGGGACGCAGGTGAGTTCCTGCAGGGGTGCCCAAGCTGCAGGGTGTCCCCTGGGCCAGCCTGGACCCACGGCAGCCTGGGAGCCCTGCACGCACCCCGCGCCCTGCATGCCTGCACCTTACGCCCTGCACCCTGCACCCCTGCACCCCGTGCCCTGCACCCTGCACCCCTGTGCCCTGCATCATGTATCCTGCACCCTGTGCCCCTGTGCCCTGCACCCCTGCACCCCGTAACCCACACCCCGCACCCAGTGCCCTGCACACCCCTGCAACCCTGTATCTTGCATCCTGCACCCTGTGCCTTGCATCCTGCGCCCCTGCATCCTGCACCCCTGCACCCCGTACCCCTGCACCCCTGCACCCCTGTGCCCTGCATCCTGCACCCCTGCACCCCGCGCCCTGCACCCTGTGCCCTGCCCCCTGCACCCCTGTGCCCTGCATCCTGCACCCCTGCACCTCTGTGCCCTGAATCCTGCAACCCTGTGCCCTGCACCCTATATCCCCCATCACGCACCCCTGTGTTCTGCACCCTGCGCCCTGCATCCTGTGCCCTGCACCCCTGCACCCTGTAACCCACACCCCGCACCCTGCACCCTGTGCCCTGCAGACCCCTGCAACCCTGTATCCTGCATCCTGCACCCTGTGCCTTGCATCCTGTGCCCCTGCATCCTGCACCCCTGCATCCTGCACCCCTGCACCCCTGCACCCCGTACCCCTGTACCCCTGCACCCCGCGTCCTGCACCCTGTGCCCTGCACACTGCACCCTGCACCCCTGTGCCCTGCATCCTGTATCCTGCACCCTGTGCCCCTGTGCCCTGCACCCCTGCATCCTGCACCCCTGCACCCCTGCACCCCGTACCCCTGTACCCCTGCACCCCGCGTCCTGCACCCTGTGCCCTGCACACTGCACCCTGCACCCCTGTGCCCTGCATCCTGTATCCTGCACCCTGTGCCCCTGTGCCCTGCACCCCTGCACCCTGTAACCCACACCCCGCACCCTGCATCCTGCACCCTGTGCCCTGCACCCCTGTGCCCTGCACCCTGTATCCTCCATCATGCACCCCTGCACCCTGCGCCCCTGTGCCCTGCATCCTGCACCCCTGCACCTCTGTGCCCTGCATCCTGCTACCCTGTGCCCTGCACCCTATATCCCCCATCACGCACCCGTGTCCTGCACCCTGCGCTCTGCATCCTGTGCCCTGCACCCTGCACCCTGTAACCCACACCCCGCACCCAGTGCCCTGCACACCCCTGCAACCCTGTATCTTGCATCCTGCACCCTGTGCCTTGCATCCTGCGCCCCTGCATTCTGCACCCCTGCACCCTGTACCCCTGCACCCCTGCACCCCTGTGCCCTGCATCCTGCACCCCTGCACCCCGCGCCCTGCACTCTGTGCCCTGCCCCCTGCACCCCTGTGCCCTGCATCCTGCACCCTGTGCCTTGCATCCTGCGCCCCTGCATCCTGCACCCCGTACCCCTGCACCCCTGTGCCCTGAATCCTGCACCCCTGCAACCCTGTGCCCTGAAATCCTGCAACCCTGCAAGCCTGTGCCCCTGCGCCCCGCACCCTGTACCCTGCACCCTGAGCCCCTGGAGCAGACCCCGGCAGCAAGAGGGCCGGGCAGGGGGCTCGGGCACCCATAAGGTGGGGGGGGCTCAGGACGACCCCCATCATACCACCGTCCCTCCCCAGGGAAGGGACAGATGGAACCGACAAGGACGCTGATGCTCGGCCTGCTGGGCTGCCTGCTGCTCGTCCCCCGGCTGCGCGGTGAGTGCTGGGGTTTGGGGGGGGACACACACCAGGGTGCCCCACACTGCCTGACCCCCCCCTGCCTTGTCATCCCCACAGGGCAGGAGGCGGCTGCCTGTGCCTGGGGCTGGGTGCCCTTCGAGGAGGGGTGCTATGGCTTCTTCCCCCGGGAGCTGAGCTGGAGAAGGGCGGAGGTGAGGGGATGGAGGGAGGTGGGTTTGGGGGTGGCCCCCCCCCGCCATGGGGCACCCCATCCTCCGCGCAGTGCCCCATGGCGCTCACAGGGAGCTGGGCTTTGCCGGGGCTGCGCATGGAGGGGGGGGCCGGTGCCACCCGGAATGGGGGATGCTCCACTCCCAGCAGTGTCCCGGCCCCGTGTGGGTCTGGCTGTCACCACAGTGGCACCACGGCCACCCTGCGCCAAGGCACAGCGTCTGGCTGTGCTGGGCAGCGCATGCTCCCGCCTGCCCACAGCACCGGTCCCGCCATCCTTGTCCGCAGTGGAGCTAAGGGTCAGGGACCAGGGGCTGGGGACAGGGACCAAGAGCCGGGGTTGGGGACCAAGGGTTGGGATGAGGGATTGGAGTTGGGGACCAGGGATCGGGGTCTGTGGCCAGGGATTAGGGCTGGGGACGAAGGGCTGGAGCAGAAGACCAAAGGTTGGGTTCACGACCAGGGACTAGAGTTGGGGACCAAGGGTTGGGGTCAGGGACCACGGATTGGGCTTGGGGACCAGGGGTTGGAGCCAAGGACCAGAGACTGGGGGCTGGGGACAGGAATTGGGGTTGGGGACCAAGCGTTGGGGACCAGGGGTTGGGGCTTGGGGACCAAGGATTGAGGTCTGGGGCCAGGGATTAGGGCTGGGGACCAAGGGCTGGAGCAGAAGACCAAAGGTTGGGTTCACGACCAGGGACTGGAGTTGGGGACCAAGGGTTGGGGTTGGGGACCAAGGGTTGGGGTCAGGGACCACGGATTGGGCTTGGGGACCAGGGGTTGGAGCCAAGGACCAGAGACTGGGGGCTGGGGACAGGAATTGGGGTTGGGGACCAAGCGTTGGGGACCAGGGATTGGAGTTGGGGACCAGGGGTTGGGGCTTGGGGACAAAGGATTGAGGTCTGGGGCCAGGGATTATGGCTGGGGACCAGGGTCTGGAGCAGAAGACCAAAGATTGGGTTCAGGGACCAGGGACTGGAATTGGACACCAAGGATTGGGGTTGGGGACCAAGGTTTGGGGTCGGGGACTAGGGATTGGGATTGGGGACCGGGGACTAGGATTGGGGACCAGCAGTTGGAGCCAAGGATCAAAGATTGAGGTCTGGGGTCAGGAATCGGGGCTGGGGACCAGAGGTTGGGGACCAAGTGTTGGGGTCTGAGGCTGGAGCTTGGGATTGGGGACCAAGGGTTGGGGTCGGGGACCAGGGGCTGGGGTCCGGCGTCACCGTCCCGTCCCCGACACAGGCCTTTTGCCAGCGCTTCGGCGCGGGCACCCACCTGGCCTCGGTGCACGGTGCAGAAGAGCACCAGGCCATCGCCGCCATGCTCGCCTCCTCCCGCCCCGGCCAGGGCAGCCAGGACGGGGACGGGGACGGGGACAGCGGCGTCTGGATCGGCCTCCACCGTCCCCTGAGGGTGAGTGTGGCCCTGGGGCAGAGCCGGGACCCCTGGGACCCCCGAGACCCACTCCTGGCAGCCCCCAGTGGCACCAGCCAGGGGTCACAGAGTCACCCTCCCCCCCAGAGCCACCGCTGGCAGTGGTCGGACGGCTCGGAGGTGGACTATGGCTCCTGGCACCAGCAGCCCGGCCCCAGGAGGAGAGTCTGCGCCGCGCTGCAGGACACCGCCGGTGAGCACGGGCCACCATGGCACCAGGGACCTGGCCACCAGCATCCCCGGCCACCAGCATCCCTGGCTATCATGTTCCCCTGGCCACCGGTGTCCCCAGCCACAAGCGTCCCTGGCCTTCAGGGTCCCCTGGCCACCAGCGTCCCCATCCACCAGCATCCCTGGCCACTGGCTTCCCTGGCCACTATTGTCCCCGTCCACCAGCATGCCTGGCCACCAGTGTCCCTGAGCCATCAGGGTCCCCGGCCACCCATGGTACAGGCTGAGCCCCCACAGCTCCT
The DNA here is from genome assembly GCF_028500815.1 of Rissa tridactyla. Lineage (NCBI taxonomy): Eukaryota > Metazoa > Chordata > Aves > Charadriiformes > Laridae > Rissa > Rissa tridactyla. Next base: position 218,839,375 of record NC_071466.1, on the reverse strand, counting down.
GCCAGCTCACGGCTGGGGCAGCCCTCGATGGTGGGGGGCACCCGGGTGTGTGCACACACGGACACGTGCACACACACACGTGCGGCGCACGTGCACAGGCACACACATGCTGTGCGGGCGCAAACACCCACGTTGGCCCAAAGCGGGGTCGTTTGCCGCGTGTGCAGGCGCCAGGACACGCACACAGAGCAGAGGTGGCGTCCGGTCATTTAATTTCTGCGGAGATGGGACACAGTACGTCTCACACACACACACCCCCCCCCACGTGCACACGTAGCCACCCCCCGCAGACACACGTACGCACACGCCGCCTGTGCCGGGCTGCGCTCCCAGGGGGTCCCCGGGGGGGTGACGGCCGCTTTCCCTTCCAGATTTCCTGACGTGGAACAGCGACGCCTGCGCCCACAGAAAACCCTTCGTCTGCAAGGCCAGCGCCTAGGGACGCGGGCAGCCCTGCCTGCTCCCTGCCTGCTCCCTGCCTGCTCCCTGCCTGCCACGGTGCAGCCGGCCACTGGCCACAGTAAATATCCCCGAGCCCAGCCTGATCTCCGCGTCCTTCATCCCGCATTCCTGGGGATCCGGACCCCACACCACCCCACTGCACTGTGGGGCTGGGGAGGGGGACCCAACCGGGGCCTGGCATGCACGGCGTGCCGGGGTCACCCGGCCACCAGCCACCACGGGGTGCAGGGACAGGGACCGGGACGGGGACAGGGATGGGGACGGGCAGCCCAGGGCAGGGAAAGCCTCTGGCAGAGGATCAGTGGGGCTGGTGGAGCAGCCACAGGACCCCCACGGCCTCTGGGAGACCCCCCTCACCCCAGTGGGGCTCCTGTGGTCCCAGAGGGATACCATGGCCCATGTGGGACCCCTGTGACCCCCCCGCCATGGCCTGTGACCCATGTGGGACCCCCACGGACCCCAGAGGATCCCCATGGTGCCAGGGGGATCCCATGTGGGCTCCCCCATGGCACTTGCAGAACCCCTGCGGCCCCCCTCGGACCCCTATGGCCCCCATGAGACCCCCATGGCCCCCAGCAACCCGCCCTCAATTCCAGAGACCCCATGGGACCCCCATGCCCTGGGAGCAGTCTCTCCTATGGATGACTCCTGCAGTGGGGCAGGCCCATGGCCACAGCTGCCTGTGTCCTGCCCCTGTCCCCCTGTCCCTGTCCCCGTCCCCGTCCCCGTCCCGGGCTGCCCAGCAGTTTGTTGTGCAGGTGCCATAGTAACTGGGGGAGGAGAGCCTGGCCAGAGCTCGGTACGGGCAGGGTAAGGGGGCTCAGCCCCCCAGGACCACCGCCCGGGGCTGGGGGTGTGTCCCGGGGGTCCCAGGGACTGTATCTATGGGGTACCGGGGGCTGTACCCATGGGGTATTGGGGGCTGCACCTATGGGGCATTGGGGGCTGCATCCATGGGGTGCTGGGGGCTGCATCCATGGGGTCAGGGGCTGTATCTATGGGGTGCCAGGGGTTGCACCCATGGGGTATTGGGGGCTGTATCATTGGGGTGATGGGGGCTGTATCCATGGTGTACTGGGGGCTCCATCCATGGGGTGCTGGGGGCTTTATTTATGGGGTATTGGGGGCTGCATCCATGAGGTGCCAGTGGCTTTATCCATGGGGTAATGGGGGCTGTATCCATGGGGTATCGGGGGCTCCATCCATGGGGTGCTGGGGGCTGCATCCATGGGGTGTGGGGTTCCCCCCTGGGTGTCGTGGTCCACAGCGGGGGCCGTTGGGGTTCGCCCCTCGCACGCTGTGCCCCCGCAAGGCGCAGGCGCGGGGTGCTGGGGATCCCCTGGAGCCCGTCCCCGCTGCGCTGGGCTGGGGGGGGCGCGGAACCCCGGAACCCCCATCCATTGTGACTCCACTGCCCGCTGCCGCCCCAGCCGCAGACGGGACCCCCGGTCCGGGACCCAGGGCTGGCTCCGGCTGAGGGTCTGGCAGCGCCTGCCATGGCGGCCGAGGCCTGGGTGGGCAGCTGGAGGCCCCACCGCCCCCGCGGGCCCATCGCCGCCCTCTACAGCAGCCCCGGGCCCAAGTACGGGCTCCCCACCAACGTGGGTGAGTCGGGACGGGGGGGCCGGGCGGGGCTGCGGGGCCGGGGTTGGGGTGCGGGGCCGGCGGGGTCCGGGAGGGCTGCGGGTCCGGGGCGGGGGGGCTGCGGTGCCGGGGGTCCCGCAGCCCACCCACGCTCTGTCCCCGTCCCCCCCCCCAGGTTACCGCCTGCACGACCCCTCCCGCAGCCGAGCCCCCGCCTACAGCTTCGGGGTGCGCGCCGGGGGGCGGCAGCAGGAGCGCTCCCCCGGGCCCGCCTACCTGCTGCCCCCCGGCACCACGGCCCGCGGCCCGGCCGGGACCCCCGCCTTCTCCCTGCACGGCCGCCCCCGCGACCCGCCGCCGCCCCGCACGCCCGGCCCAGGTGAGGAGGGGGGCACTCCCGGGGGACGGGACGGGGACCCCCCCCCCCGCCCCGCCGTGCCCTCCCCCCCGTCACTCCCCGGAACGGGCTGGGGACCCCCCCGGCCGTGCCCACCCCCCCGTTCCCCCCCCCAGGCCGGTACTCCCCGGAGCGGGCCGCCCCGCTGACCTTCCCCCGCGCCCCCGCCTGCTCCCTGCGCTCCCGCACCCGGCACGGCGCCGGCCAGCAGACACCGGGTAGGAGAGACGGGGGCCGCGACGGGCCCCCCATCGTCACCCCCCGCGATGGGCCCCCCCCAACACCCATTGGCTGAGCCCCCCCCACCACCACCCCTGGGCTGCCCCCCCATCGACACCCCCAGGCTGAGCCCCACATCACCCCCGGGATGGGCCCCCCCATCGTCACCCCCGGGATGGGCCCCCCCCATCATCCCTGGACTGAGCCCCCCCATCACCCATGGACTGAGCCCCCCCATCACCCCTGGGATGGGTTCCCCCCTCATCTCCGGACCGAGCCCCGCATTCACCCCTGGGCTGAAACCCCCCCATCACCTCTGGGCTGAGCCCCCCCATCACCCCCGGGCTGGGTTCCCCCTCCATCTCCAGGCTGGGTTCGCCCATCACCCCCAGGTTGAGCCCCCCATCGCCCCTGGGCTGAGCCCCGCCATCACCCCCGGGATGGGCCCCCCCCATCACCCCTGGGCTGAGCCCCCCTGTCATCCCCAGACTGCATTCCCCTCATCTCCAGACTGAGCCCCCCATCATCCCTGAGCTGGGCCCCCCCATCACCCCCGGGTGTAGCCCCCCGCCCCCGGCCGTGCCCGCTGAGCCGCGTCTCCCCAGGCCCCGCCGCCTACCAGCTGCCCCCCATGCTGGGACCCCCGCGTGGTGAACAAGAGCTCGGCCCCCAACTTCTCCATGCCGGGACGCAGCAACGTCGGCGCCTTCTACCAGGACCTCTGCAAGGTGGTGGGGCTGGGGGCTGGGGGTCCGGGGGTTGGGGGGCCAGGGTGCTGGGGGTCTGGGGTGCCAGGGGGAGTAGGGGAGCAGGGGGCTTGGGGGGCAGGGGGTTCTGGGATGCTGGGGGGCTGGAGGGACAGGGGTGCTGAGGCCTGGAGGGGGCGAGGGGCTGGGGAACTGGGGGTGGAGGGGACAGGGGTGCTGGGGTCTGAGGGTCCGGGGTGTAGGGGGACCAGGATGCTGGGGGGCAGGAGGTGAGAGCGGCCAAGGGAGCTGGGGGGGCTAGGGTCCTGGGGGGGGCAGGGAGTTGGGGGGCTTGGGGGTTCTGGGGGGATGGGGTAGCAAGGGGCCTAGGGGCCGGGAGATGGGGGGTTGGGGGTCCAGGGAGCTCAGTCTGGGGTGCTGGGGGGCAGGGGGGCTGGGTTCTGGGGGGACCGGGGGGCCGGGTGGTTGGGTATAGGGGGGCCAGGATGCTGGGGGGCAGAGGGTCGTGGTGGCCAGGGAGCTGGGGGTCTAGACTGCTGGGGGGCGGGGGGACAGGGACATGGCGGGGCAGTGGGTTGGGCTCCTTGGGCGTTTGGGAGTTCTTGGGGCTGGAGGGTCTGGGGGGTCCGGGGTAGCAAGGGGCCGGGGGCCGGGGTCCCGTCACAGCAGCCTGTGCCCGCAGACGCCGGGGCCCTGCGGGTACCGCGTGGTGGACGCCGACGTCTACAAGCGGCGCGCGCCGCAGTACAGCATGCTGGCGCGCAACCCCCTCCCCGGCGACAACACCCGCAAGCCCGGACCCGGCACCTACAGCCCCGAGCAGGTGGGGAGGCCCCGGGGGTCCCGGCGGGACGGGGAGGGGTCCGGGCGCTGGTAGTGCCGCCAGACCCCCCCTCACCGCCGCGTCTCTCCTCCCCAGCAGGGCCGGCAGCAGGGGGTGACGTTCGGGATCCGTCACTCAAACTACCTGGTTCCCCTCATCGTGGACGTGTTGGACTAAGGGGGGGGGTGGGGGGTGGGGGGCGGTGGAGACGACCCCAGCCAAAACACCGATCCTTTCAGCCAGAGCCGCTCTCCTGCTCCTCCCGTCCCGCCGCGGCGCCGCCGCACACCACGGACACCCCAGGGGTCGGGGAGCACCGGCCCCCACGACTGACCTGGCCCCAGCCCGAGTCCTTCTCTCCTGGAGGAGACCCTGGCGAGGCCGTGGAGGGGAAGCAGGGCTGAGCTCTGGCCCCACAGCCCCACGGCTCCACAGCCCCACGGCCCCACAGCCGGGGTGGTGTGTGCCAGGGATGGAGGATGCGCTGCCCACACGGGTACCAGCCCCCTCCGTGCTCCAGCCCTGCTGCCATCCCACCACACCTGGCCAACACTTCTTGGCTGGTCATGCCATCCCATCCCATCCCATCCCATCCCATCCCATCCCCATCCCACCTCATCCCCATCCCATCCCCATCCCCATTCCCATCCCGTTCCATCCTGCCCAGTCCTGTCCCTCCCCGCAGTGGTGGGTTGCTGCACTGGCCGAGGGGCTCCCACCCAACCCCACTCTGGGAGCATCCATGGGGACCCAGGGCCTGAGGGCAGAGCTGGGGCAAAGAGGGGATGGGGGACCTGGGCCTGTCTGTGCCCTTGGCCACAAAGTCCCCTGACCGCCCCCGCAGCCTGGGACCACCCTTCCCTCGGCCCTCCTTTGGGGGGAAAAGCCGGCCGTGAGCCGGCACCGTGCACTGGCAGCCCAGAACCCCCCCGCAGCCTGGGCTGCATCCCCAGCAGCGTGGGCAGGGGGGCGAGGGGGGGATTCTGCCCCTCTGCTCCGCTCGGGGAGACCCCCCTGCAGTGCTGCCTCCAGCGCTGGGGCCTCAGCACAGGAGAGACACGGAGCTGTTGGAGCGGGGCCAGAGGAGGCCCCGGAGATGCTGGGAGGGCTGGAGCCCCTCTGCTGTGGGGACAGGCTGAGAGAGCTGGGGGGGTTCAGCCTGGAGAAGAGAAGGCGCCGGGGAGACCTTCCAGCCCCTTCCAGTCCCTAAAGGGGCTCCAGGAAAGCTGGGGAGGGACTCTGGCTCAGGGAGGGGAGCCACGGGACGAGGGGGAAGGGTTTTACACTGGAAGAGGGGAGATTGGGATGAAATATTGGGAAGAAATCCTTTGCTGTGAGGGGGGTGAGCCCCTGGGCCAGGGTGCCCAGAGAAGCTGTGGCTGCCCCATCCCTGGAGGGGTTCAAGGGCAGGTTGGACGGGGCTTGGAGCAACCTGGGCTGGTGGGAGGTGTAACAAAACCACAGACTGGCAGGAGTTGGAAGGGCCCTCTGGAGACAATCTCCTCCCACCCCCCGCCAGAGCAGGGTCACCCAGAGCAGGTGGCACAGGAACGCGTCCAGGGGGTTTGGGATGTCTCCAGAGACGGAGACTCCCCCACCTCTCTGGGCAGCCTGTGCCAGGGCTCTGCCACCCTCACAGCAAAGAAGTTCCTCCTCGTGTTGTGGTGGAACTTCCCATGGTCACGTTTGTGCCCGTTACCCCTTGTCCTGTCCCCGGGCACCACTGAGAAGAGCCTGGCCCCGTCCTCCTGACCTCAGGGCCATCCAGAGCCGGTGTGTTTAATCTTACCGAGTGCTGGGCGTGGGGAGGACCGTTTGGCCTGGAAAGCTGGCCGTGGACCTCCGTCCCCCTCTCCCCCAGATGGCTAATGAGCAATGACAGTGAAGTTGGAAATGCTGCCCACTGGGAAGATGGAAGTACGGCATCTCCTTGGCCAGTACGATGCCCAGCCCAAGGTCAATATTGCCCAAACTGCACCCAACCGGGCGGTACTGCCATGGGGATCGGTGTATGCAGCTGGACCTTCACCTGTGCAAACCATAAGCCTCCCAATAGTCCTGACGTGGTGTCGGCACAACAAGCCCACGGCCCCACAGCCGACAGTGTAGCTACAGGTGTCCCAAGGCCTTGGGTGAGTGAAGCAGGGCATGAGAAGTCATCTTCTGCCTTCTGGTCCCTGACCAATATGACCAGAAACAAGACTCACGGAGAGTGGCCATTTACTACAAAACTAAAGGTAACATGTAAATGGAGGAACAACGCAGGTGCCCGGTCACGTCGTGTTGTGGGCCATGCCTTTTTCCTCGATTCATACGGGCCACGGATAAATTTGACAGTCCTCAACCCTCTTAGGGATGGGCAACTCAACTCATTTCCCCACACACGCACCCGTTCGTTTGTTTGAAAGTGGCACCAAAGCTCTCAAAGGCCGCTGCTGGATTCGTGGACATCGCGCACTTAACGCGTTACCGGCAAACGGGACTGGAGTGTGTGACGTTGGGGTAATTCGCCCCTTGTTTTTCTCACTCCCTGAAGATGGTGGTGGTCACTCGGGCGTTAAGCCGTACGATGATCTCACACGGAGTAAACGATCCATTAATACGGGTCTGACCACCGGGAGCAGCCAAAAGTGGGGGAAAGATGGGTGCCCCCCGCCCAGCGAATCATCAAACGTTACGGGCCAGCCACCTGGAACCCCAATGGGTGGGCTGGTGGTGCTCGAGGACCTATTTATAACCTAAACCGTGTCATTCCACTCCAAGCTGTTCTAGAAATTACTACTAATGGAGCTGCTCGTGCCCGGAGCCGCTGGCAGACCAGGCCACGCAAACGCGAACCGCAGGTTTGCCACACGCCGCAGCTCTCGGCTGCCCGCCAGAGGAGGAGGTGTTTGTGGTCAACTGAATGATTCGAATCGCTGTTTAAAAATTGATGATAATGGCCAAGCTGTTAAACAAATAACCTCTGGAATAAGAAAACTGGCCCATGTCCCCATACAAACCTGGAAAGGGTGGGAATTTGATCCCTTCTCCTGGCTTCCAGGTACCCCATGGATCAAGCGTATCCTGGTTTACGTATCGTGTGGCGTAGCAGCATTGTTGTTTTTACCGTGCCTTGTTCCATGCTTAATACAATTGACTCAACGTGTTGTAACGAATCCGCGGTTTGTAGCCACCTCATCACCAGGGGGTGTCAAATCAATCCGTGCAGCGCAGCACCCGAAGCACGCAGTTGTAAAAATTGTGTAACCAAATGCTCTTTTCCTGCTCTGCTGTCCTCTCCCTCTGTCACCACCCTGGACCCTGAAGACACAACAGCGACCTTTGAGCCACGGGGTGGTGTCGGAGACCGGAACCTAAAAAATCGTCGTCTCAAAGCTTGCCTCATTTTCTGCAAGCCCGATGGGAGGTTTGCAAGGTTTCCTGTCGCGGTTTGCTGCCTACGGGCCGACGGGAAGCCAGTGCAGGCTTTCGGGCAGCCCGACAGGATGTCGGGAAGTTCGCCTGCTGCCGCTGCGTGGTGTACGGGCCGACCAAGGGTACCCCGAATTCACTGGGGCATGCTGACTGGGCCAAATCCAGCGCTGCCCAAGCAACAGGGGCAGGAAAATCTCACCCAGCAACCGCGTCGAACAATGGTTGGCCAGGCCAAGACGACCTGCACGCTGATGGATCCAACCACGAGCCCAGAGGGACTATAAACCAGTGCCAGACCACAACTGGGACCCCCACCACCGTCACTTGAGAACTACGGATCAACGGGATGCTGTTGAGCTCCAGGGAGGGCCATGAAGATGATCTGAGGGCTGGAGCCCCTCTGCTGTGGGGACAGGCTGAGAGAGCTGGGGGGGTTCAGCCTGGAGAAGAGAAGGCGCCGGGAGACCTTCCAGCCCCTTCCAGTCCCTAAAGGGGCTCCAGGAAAGCTGGGGGGGCTGTTTGCAAGGGTGTGTAGTGACAGGATGATGGACAATGCCCCAGAGCAGGGCAGGTCAAACAGGCAGACACCAGGAAGAAGTTCTTTACACTGAGGGTGGTGAGACACTGGCCCAGGTTGCCCAGAGAGGGCGTGGGTGCCCCCATCCCTGGGGACATCCAAGGCCAGGCTGGGTGAGGCTCTGAGCAACCTGATCTCGTACGTTGAAGATGTCCCTGCTCGCTGCAGGGGGTGGGACGAGATGGCCTTTGGAGGTCCCTTCAACCCAACCCAGTCTATGAGTCTATTCTATAAGGACCATCGGGACGCCGGCGGGCCTGTGGTGGTGACTGTACTCTTGCTGCGCTCCGTAACACTGCTTCTCTCTTCCCTGCCTTCTCTCTGCTTCCTCCTTTACTCCACCACTCGTCGCAGTGACTAATGCTGGGGGATAACCATAAATCTGCAGCGAGCGGCGTCTGACTTCATTCCTGTCTTAAACCTCACGCTCGAATCAGTACAAACCCCTCCCGCACCCAACGTAGTCGGACCGGACGCTCAACATCTTTAACTGGCGACGAGGATGGGATGGATTCCTTGATGTGGGAATGTTGCTTTTACTCCTTGCTTTCGCTATTTCCTTTTGCGCGTGTTGGAGAGAAACGCCTGTGCGCGGGCCGGCGTGCCTCTCGGGGGTGGAGGGCGGCAGGAATTTGTTGTGAAGCAGTACCTTACGTGTGACCTCTCCGGGATGACTGCCCCCGCCTTCTTGCCGTCGGGTGCTCCTGGATGCCACGGGTGCCGTGTGTGCCATGGGTGCTGCGGGTGGGACACCAGGATCCGCGCCGGGTCGGAGGCAGGGGTGGCCGTGCAGAGCCCTGGGGCATCACCGGGGCTGTCCCTGGCGGGTCCCAGCCCTGCCACCCCCGCCCCTCCGGCCTCTCCCTGCCCGGCCCGACCCACGCTCGCTGCCCCGGGGACAGAGTCCAGCGCTGGGGACGACACCTTGGCACGGGCACGGGGCCAGGCTGGGCAAGAGCGGGCACCGGCCCTGCGGGATCAGGGTGTCGGCTCTGCCGGATCGGCGTGCCGGCTCTGCGGGATTGGGGTGCCAGCTGTGTGGGATCGGGGATGGCCGCCCAGACCTCCCTCCCGACCCTCATCAGGAAGAAGCGGGATGGGCGAGCGGCTGGAGGAGGAGGAGATCCAGAGCTTCGTGCGCGGCGTGACGGACGGCAGCGCGCAGCAGGGCCAGATCGGTGGGTGCAGGGCAGGGGGGCGGAGCCCCAGGGCACACGCAGAGGGGACAGCGGGGGGGTGTGGGGGGTGTCGTGGCAGCGGGGTGTGGCAGGAGACACAGCCAGGGGCACACTGGGGGCCATGGCATAGGGACGTGGTGGGCGGACACAGGGGAGGTATGGCCCAGGACAGACCCGGGGGGGGACATTGCCAGGGGTCACAGCACAGGGACACAGCAACAGGCTGGGGCAGTGGGACACATGGGGGGGACATGGCCACAGCAGGGTGGGGGTCCCCGGCCACGGGTGGGGGGGTCCCAGTGCGGGAGGTGGGTGGGACAGCAGGGACAGCCCTGGGACACGACAGGGGGTCGGTGGGCAGGCGACACAACTGGGGATCCCCGGGGTGGGACAGGGACGTCAGACCTGGGGGCTGGGGTGCCACGGGGACGGGGGGGCTGTCCCCGAGGACCCCCCACCCACCCCTGTGCCCCCAGGCGCCATGCTGATGGCCATCCGTCTGCGGGGCATGGACGCGGGGGAGACGCTGGCGCTGACGCGGGCCATGGCGGGCTCGGGGCGGGCACTGGCCTGGCCCCCCGCCTGGCGCGGGCGGCTGGTGGACAAGCACTCCACCGGTGGCGTCGGGGACAAGGTCAGCCTGGCCCTGGCCCCTGCCCTGGCTGCCTGCGGATGCAAGGTGAGGGGGGGGCCGGGGCGGGAGGGGGGTCTCCATGTCCCCCCGAGCCCCCCGCGCCCACTGCCCCTCGCCCGCAGGTGCCCATGATCAGCGGCCGGGGGCTGGGCCACACCGGGGGCACACTGGACAAGCTGGAGGCCATCCCCGGCTTCCGCGTCACCCAGAGCCCCGAGGAGGTGAGGGACAGGGATGTGGATGGGGACGGGGACACTGCCACCGCGTCACCCGGCGGGCACACTGGGCAGAGGGGACTGGGGGCTCCGATGGGATGGGGGATGTCGATGGGACGGCCGTGCTGATGGGACACCAATGGGATGCGGGATGCTGATGGGATGTGGGATGCTGATGGCATATGTGATGCCAATGGGATGAGGAATGCTGATGGAATGCAGGATGCTGATGGGACATGGGGTGCCGATGGGATGCCGATAGGACATAGAATCATAGAATCATTTAGGTTGGAAAAGACCCTTGGGATCATCGAGTCCAACCATCAACTCCACTCTACAAAGTTCTCCCTTACACCACATCCCTTAACACCACATCTAAACGAGTCCTAAACACATCCAGGGATGGTGACTCCACCACCTCCCTGGGCAGCCTATTCCAGTGTCTGACCACTCTTTCTGGGAAGAATTTTTTCCTAATGTCCAGCCTAAACCTCCCCTGCTGCAGCTTGAACCCATTCCCTCTCGTTCTATCGCTAATTACCTGGGAGAAGAGACCAGCACCAACCTCTCTACAATGGTCTTTCAAGTCATTGTAGAGAGCGATGAGGTCTCCCCTCAGCCTCCTCTTCCTCAAACTAAACAGTCCCAGCTCCTTCAATCGCTCCTCATCAGATTTATTCTCCAGGCCCTTCACCAGCTTCGTTGCCCTCCTCTGCACTCGCTCCAGCACCTCGATGTCTCTCTCATCTTGAGGTGCCCAGAACTGGACACGATACTCCAGGTGTGGCCTCCCCAGTGCTGAGTACAGGGGGACAATCACCTCCCTCCTTCTGCTGGTCACACTAGTTCTAATACAAGCCAGGATGGCATTGGCCCTCTTGGCCACCTGGGCACACTGCTGGCTCATGTTCAGCCGCTTGACAATTAGAACCCCCAGGTCCTTTTCTGCCAGGCAGCTCTCCAGCCACACTGCCCCAAGCCTGGAGCGATGCATGGGGTTGTTGTGGCCCAAGTGCAGGACCTGGCACTTGGCCTTGTTGAAGCTCATACCGTTAGCATTGGCCCATCGGTCCAATCTATCCAAGTCTCTCTGTAGAGCCTCCCTGTCCTCATGGAGATCAACGCTCCCGCTTAGCTTCGTGTCATCTGCAAACTTGCTGATGATACACTCTATGTCCTTATCAAGGTCATCAATAAAGATGTTAAACAGAAATGGTCCCAACACCAAGCCCTGAGGGACACCACTTGTGACCGGCCGCCAGCTGGATTTAACTCCATTGACCACCACTCTTGGGGAGCACCCATCCAGCCAGTGCTTGATCCAGCAGATCGTATGCTCATCCAGGCCATGAGCCACCAGTTTTTCCATGAGAATTCTATGGGGGACAGTGTCAAATGCTTTTCAAAAGTCTAGGTAGACAACGTCCACAGCCTTTCCCTCATCCAATAATCAGGTCATCTTGTCATAGAAGATCAGGTTTGTCAGGCAGGACCTGCCTTTCCTAAACCCATGCTGACTAGGCCTGATCCCCTGCTTGTCCATTGTATGCCTTGTAATGGCACTCAAGATGATCTGCTCCACGACCTTCCCTGCTGCCGAGGTCACACTGACAGGCCTATAGTTTCCCGCATCCTCCTTTCTGCCTTTCCTGTAGATGGGCGCTACGTTTGCTCCCCTCCAGTCCATTGGGACCTCCCCAGTTAGCCATGACTTCAGGTAGATGATGGAAAGTGGCTTGGCGAGCACGGCTGCCGACTCTTTCAGCACTCTTGGATGTGACCCATCCGGTGCCATAGACCTGTGCGCACCCAAGCGATGCAGCAGGTCACTGATCACTTCCTCTTCCATTGCGATGACCTCGTTGAGCTTCCCCTCCCTGTCTCCCAGCTCACGAGGCTGGTGCCCAGGGAACAGCTCGTTCCACTGCTAAAGACTGAGGCAAAGTAGGCGTTGAGCACCTCAGCCTTTTCCTCAGCCTTTGGGACTGTGTTTCCCTCTGCATCCCGTAAGGGAGGGAGATTTTCCCTAATCCTCCCTTTGTTGTTAATGAATTGACATGGGATGCCAATGGGACGCAGGATGCTGACGGGATGTGGGGAGCCAATGGGATGCTGAATGCTGATGGGAGGTGGGATGCCAATGGTACGTGGGATGCCGATGGGATATGGGATGCTGGTGAGATGCAGATGGGACACAGGATGCCAATGGGATGCGGGATGCCGATGGGATGCCAATGAGACACAGGATGTCGATGGGACGCGGAATGCTGAGGGGATGTGTGATACCTGTGCGATGATGATGAGATGTGGGATGCCGATGAAGTGCCAGTGGGATGTCAGTGGGATGCCAATGAGGCACAGGATGCCAACGGGATGTGGGATACGGATGGATGTTGATGGGGTGCGGGATGCCGATGGGATGCGGGATGCTGATGGGACATGGGATGTCGATGGGACGTGGGATGTCAATGGGACGTGGGATGCCGATGGCGACAGCGCACGCCTGGTCCGGCAGATGCAGAGCATCCTGGAGCGGGTGGGCTGCTGCATCGTGGGGCAGAGCGAGGAGCTGGCGCCGGCTGACCGGGTGCTGTACAGCCTGCGGGACGTCACCGCCACCGTCGACAGCCTGCCCCTCATCACGGGTAGGGGGGACGGGGACAGGGACCCCGGCTGGGAGCGGGGCGGGTGGGGGGCGAGGGCAGCACTCAGCGAGGCCGCCCGCGCCCAGCCTCCATCCTCAGCAAGAAGGCCACGGAGCAGCTCTCGGCGCTGGTGCTGGACGTCAAGTTCGGGAGCGCGGCCCTGTACCCCACGCTGGAGAGCGCGCGGGAGCTGGCACGCAGCCTGGTGAGCCCCAGCACCCCCGGGATCCCCCCGACCTGGCACTGCCGGCGCTGGGGCCACCCCCTGCCCGCGCTGCCCTAAGCCAAGCCCTGCCTGCCCTGAGCCCTGCCTGTGCTGCCTGCACTGAGCCCTGCCTGCACTTAATCCTGCCCTGCCCTGAGCCCTGCCTGCACTGAGCCCTGCCTGTGCTGCCTGCACTGAGCCCTGCCTGCCCTGAGCCCTGCCCTGAGCCCTGCCTGCGCTGAGCCCTGCCTGTGCTGCCTGCACTGAGCCCTGCCTGCCCTGAGCCCTGCCCTGAGCCCTGCCTGCACTGAGCCCTGCCTGTGCTGCCTGCACTGAGCCCTGCCTGCACTTAATCCTGCCCTGCCCTGAGCCCTGCCTGCACTGAACCCTGCCTGCGCTGCCTGCACTGAGCCCTGCACGCCCTGAGCCCTGCCCTGAGCCCTGCCTGTGCTGCCTGCACTGCCTGCACTGAGCCCTGCCTGCACTGAACCCTGCCCTGCCCTGAGCCCTGCCTGCGCTGCCTGCACTGAGCCCTGCACGCCCTGAGCCCTGCCCTGAGCCCTGCCTGTGCTGCCTGCACTGCCTGCACTGAGCCCTGCCTGCACTGAACCCTGCCCTGCCCTGAGCCCTGCCTGCACTGCCTGCACTGAGCCCTACCTGCCCTGAGCCCTGCCTGCGCTGAGCCCTGCCTGCGCTGAGCCCTGCCTGTGCTGCCTGCACTGCCTACACTGCCCTGAGCCCTGCCCGCAGGTGGAGGTGGGCGAGCAGCTGGGCATCCGCACAGCGGCCGTGCTGAGCCGCATGGACGAGCCGCTGGGCCGCTGCGTGGGCAACTCGCTGGAGGTGCTGGAGGCCCTGGAATGCCTGGACGGGGGGGGCCCCCCCGACCTGCGGGAGCTGGTCACCACCCTGGGTCAGCCAACCGGCACGGGGACACAGGGATGGGGACACGGGCACAGCGGGACAGGGACACAGGGATGGGGACAGGGACATGGGCATGGGGGCACAGACACAGCGGGACAGGGACACAGGGATGGGGACAGAGATGCAGGCATGGGGGGACAGGGACACAGGGATGGGGACGGGGACACGGGCATGGGGGCACAGACACAGGGGGGACAGGGACACAGGGATGGTGACACGGGCACAGGGACAAAGGGATGGGGACAGAGGGACAGGGATGGGGATGGGGACAGAGAGATGGGGACAGAGGGATGGGGACAGGGTGGGCACAGCCCAGGGTCCACACACGAGTCCCCTACCCCTGTCCCACCCCCACCAGCCTTGGGCTCCCCCGCCCCCCCATGGCCCTGGGGACCGTCCCTGTGTCCCCCCAGCTCTGCACCCCGCTGTGCCCTCCAGGTCTGTCCCTGTCCCCAACCCGCACACCCCGGGGTCCTGTCCCGTGTCCCTGTCCCTGTCCCCCTGACCCACCTCCCTGCCCTCATCCCCCCATCCCCCTGCACACCCCAACCCATGTCCCCTGCCTCTTCGTGCCCCCCCCCCAACCCCGAGCACCCCCAGCCCCCCGCCCAGGGTGCCCCGTGAGGGTCAGTGGGGGGGGGTCGGAGGGGATGTCAGTGGGGGGTCGGGGCGTGCCAGTGCCGGGTGCCAGCCCGTGTCCCACAGGGGGGCTGCTGCTGTGGCAGTGCGGGCTGGCGGGGGACGCAGAGCAGGGCCGCGCGCGGCTGGGGGTGGCGCTGGACGACGGCTCGGCCCTTGGCGCCTTTGAGGCCATGCTGGGGGCGCAGGGAGTGCCCCCCGCCACCGCCCATCGCCTCTGCACTGGGACCCCCCCCCCAGCGCCGCCAGGTCCTGGGGCAGGCCCAGGTCTGCGAGGAGCTGCCCGCGCCCGGGGAAGGTGAGCGGGGAGAGGGGGGACAACGGGAGACGAGGGGGGACCCTGGCAGGGAACAAGGGAGTGGGAGAATGGGGGGGACAGCCCCACCCTCCCCAGCCCCACACTCTGCCCTCACCCCCCCCAGCAGGCCGAGGGCCCCCCCACCTCTTCCCCAGGGCTGCCCTCCCTCCTGCCCCCCCCCCAACCCCATCACCCTCCAGGGTGTGCAGGGCTCCCCTCATTTATCCCCCTGTGCCCCCCGCCCCACATTCCCCCTGTTCTTTGGGCTCCCCATGCCCCCCACACCCCACGCCCTGCCCCAAACTCCCTGCCTGGGCTTCCACCCCACATCCCCTATGTCTGGGGCCCCCCAAAACCCACATGCCCCAGACCCCCCACCCCTCTGGGTCCCTGGGCCCCCATTCCCCCCACCCCAGGTCCCTGCCTGCACCCCCGCCCCACATCCCCCCCATGTCTGGGGCCCCCCAACACCCCCACACTCCCCCACACACCCTGCCCCCCCAGCCCCCTGCCTGGATCCCCTGCCCCATATCTGCGGCTCCCCACACATCCTAGACCCTGCACCCCTCTGGGTCCCTATTCCCCTGACCCACGGCCCCACATCCCCCACTCCCACGCCCAGGCTGGGTGCAGGCCGTGGAGGCGCTGCCGCTGGCCCGTGTCCTGCACGAGCTGGGGGCCGGTCGGGCACGGGCCGGGGACCCCCTGAACCCGCAGGTGGGCGCCGAGCTGCTGGTGGGCACCGGGGAGCACCTGCAGGAAGGTAACGGGGGGGCCGGGGGGGAGCCTGGGGGGACCTAGGGGATAACAGGGGGAGCGGAGGGACCAATGGGGACTGCAGGGGCTCAGGAGGGGACCAGGGGGTAACAAGGAGGGTGAGCGGGGCTGGGGGGGTGGTCAAGGAGGGCTGGGTGGCATTCGGGGGGCTGGAGGGTAATAGGGGGAGCAGGAGGTGAGAGGGACTGGGAGGTAGTGGGGGGATAATGGGGGGCCCGCGGGGAGGCTGGGGGGTGCCAGGGGGTAATGGGAGAGGCTGGGGTGGGACTCGGTGGGGGGCAGAGGGGGGGTAGGGGGGAGCCGAGAGTGGGCCAAGGAGTGCTGGGAGGGCTCGGGGGGGTTATGTGGGGGGCTCTGTGGGAGGCTCAGGATAACGGGGGGGTGGGAGGCTGGGGGGGCTGTGGTGGGCCGGGGAGGGCTCGGGGGTAATGGGGGGCCTTGGAGGGATAAGGGGGGGAGGCCGGAAGGAAGCTGGGGAGTAACAGTAGGGGCTGAGGGGGACCGGGGGGCCCACAGGGGGTGCTGGGGAGGAACGGGGGGGGCCGGTGTGGTCCATGCTCGCCCCCCGCCCCCCCAGGCCAGCCCTGGCTGCGGCTGCACCACGAGGGCGCGCTGGGCGCGGAGGGGCGGCGGGCCCTGCAGGCCGCGCTGCGCCTGGGCCCCGCGCCGCCGCCCCCCGCCCCCCCGCGCCTGGCCCAGGCCATCCTGCCCCCCGCCGCCACCGGGAGCCCCCCCTGAGCCGCCCGGAACGGGTCACCGCGGGTCAAGGTCAGGGCCGGGGTCGGGTCCGGGTCGGGCCGCGCTTGCGCGGAGACGCCGCCGCGCCGCCACGACCGACCGGAACCGGAAGTCCCGTTGCGAAAGGGGCGGAGGCCGGCGCGTGCGTCTGTCCCTCCCCTTCCGCCCCGCCCCTTCCGGTTCCGGCCGGCCGTGGCGGCGCGGCGGCAGCGGGCGGTGCGGGCAGGACGGGGCTTGGGGTCAGAGGGCGAAGGTCAGCGGGGGGGGGCAGGGGGCGGAACGGACGGGCTGAGGGGAGGGGGGTCTGCGGGGGGGGTGTGTGTGTCAAAGGACACCGGGGGGCGGGGCTGGGGGTCAGAGGGCAGCGGAAGGGGCGAGGGGTCAAGGGGAGCAGGGCGGGGAGTCAAAGGGCAGCAGGAGGCCTGTGGGGGGGTCAAAGGGCACTGGGGGGGGCAGGGCCGGGGCCAGAGGGCGGGAGGGTGGGGCCGGCTGAGGGGTCAAGGAGCAGCAGGGCAGGGGCGGGGCCAAGGGGCACACGGTGGGGCAAAGCCGGGGTCAAAGGGCAGGGGTCAGGCCGCAGGGGAGCCCATCCCCCATCCTGTCCCTCCCCCCAGCCCCACCATGTTCCCCGCCCGCTGCCTGACCCACGGACTGACCCACGGAGCAACCTATGGAGTGACCCACAGCCTGACCCACGCCCTGCCCCATGGCATGACCAACCGCCTGACCCATGCAGCGACCCACAGACTGACCCATGGAGTGACCCACAGCGCGACCCATCGCTTGCCCCACAGCCTGACCCATTACTTGCCCCACAGCATGACCCATGGCCAGCCCCTCTGCCTGCCCCAGGGCATGACCCACAGCCAGCCCCGCCGCCTGACCCACAGCCTGACCCATCGCCTGCCCCACGGCATGACCCATGGCCAGCCGCTCCCCCTGCCCCACAGCCTTCCTCCCCACATGCCCCCGCGGCAGAGGCTGCATGGCGGGGGCCGTCCGGGTCAGGGGCTGCCACTGTGGCAGCGCCTGGGGGTGGCGGCGCTGGTGGCGGGGGCGGCGGGGGGGCTGTGGCTGTGGCTGCGGGCGGAGAAGGGACGGCAGCGGCAGGCGCGGCGGCGGGCGGAGCTGCGGGCGCTGGCCCTGGGCCAGGGCGACTTCCAGCTGCGGGACCAGGAGGGGCGGCCACGGTGCAAAGCCGACTTCCGCGGGCAGTGGGTGCTGCTCTACTTCGGCTTCACCCACTGCCCCGACGTCTGCCCCGAGGAGCTGGGCAAGCTGAGCCACGCCGTGGAGCTGCTGGAGCGGGAGCCCGGCCTTCCTCCCCTCCAGCCCCTCTTCATCACCGTGGACCCTGAGCGGGATGATGCGGCGGCCATGGGGCGCTACCTGCGTGACTTCCATCCGCGGCTGCTGGGGCTGACGGGCACCCCCGAGGAGGTGCGGGCGGCCGGCAGCGCCTACCGCGTCTACGCCAGCGCGGGGCCGCGGGATGAGGACGGGGACTACATCGTGGACCACACCATCCTCATCTACCTGCTGGGCCCCGACGGGCTCTTCCTTGACTGCTACGGCCGCAGCAAGAGCGCCCAGGACATCGCCCGCAGCGTGCGCCGCCACATGGACACCTACGAGCCCCTGCCCGACGACGACAAACAAAGGAAATAAAGGCAACCACACCCCGAAAATGCCTCCTGTGCGCCGGAGGAGGGACCTCTGCCACCCCCCAGGGCTGGCCCGTGGCGGGGAGGTGGGCAGAGGGACCCTCCCCACCCCCTTGCAGCCCCCCAGCACCATCCCAGAGGGAGGGACCCCCACCACCCCTTGCGGACCCCCATGACCAACCCCTAGGGATGGAGGGAGGGAGGCTGCAGGTAGGCAGGTGGAGGGACCCCCACAGCCCCCCAGCAGCATCCCTGGGGGAGGGAGGTAGGCAGGGGGAGAGACCCCCACACCAGCACCCCCCAGGGCTGTCCCATGGCAGGGAGGGCTGGAAGAAGTTGGGGGAGGGACCCCGAGCACCCCCTGTGGCCCCACAGCACCGTCCCAGGGGGAGGGAGGCTGCAGGTGGGGGAGGGAGCCCCTGCAGCACCCCCAGGGCTGTCCCATGGTGGGGGGCCAGGGGTAGGTAGGCAGTGACACCCCCCACCCCCTCATGGCACCCCAGCACTGTCCTGCAGGGAGGGGGTTCCCAGGTAGGCAGGCGGAGGGACCCTTGCCAGCCCCCTGCCACCCCCCAGCACTGTCCCAGGGGGACGGGCGGCCAGGGTAGGCAGGCAGGGGGACCCCCACCACAGCCCCCCAGGACTGTCCTGCAGGGAGGGAGGCCCTGGGCAGGCAAGTCGAGAGACCCCCGCTGCCCTCCCAGGACTGTTCCACAGCGGGGAAGGGCCCTGGGCAGGTGAGCAGAGGGGGCCCTGCCACCCCCCAGCACCCGCTGCGGCCCCCCAGCACCATCCCAGGGGCAGGGAAGCCCCAGCTAGGCTGGTAGACGGACCCCTGCCACCCCCCTGCGGCCCCCCAGGACTATCCCATAAGGAGGGGGAGCTGCAGGTAGGCGGGTGGAGGGATCTTGGCAGCCTCCAGCACCATGCCCTCAAGGAAGGAAGGAGAGCCTGGGTAGGTGGGCAGAGGGACCGCCACCACCCCCTGCCACCCCCCAGCACTGTCCCACTGCCCCCCAGGACTGTCCCATAGGAATAGGGCCCTGGCTGAGCAGGTGGGAGGACCCCCATCACCCTCTGCTGCCCCCCAAGGCTCTCCCCATAAGGAGGAAGGCCCCAGATAGGTGGGTAGATGGACCCCTGCCACCCCCCAGCACTGTCCCACTGTCCCCAGGACTGTCCCATAGAGAGGGAGTCCCCAGGTAGGCAGGGGGAGGGACCCAAGATTGTCCCCATGAGGAGGGGAAGCCCTGGGTGGGTGGGTGAGCAGGGGGACCCCCATCACCCCACAGCATGGGCCGAGGGGGAGGGGGCCCAGGGTGGGCCGGTGGAAGGACCCCCACCGCCCCTCAAGACTGTCCCCACAAGGAAGAGGGCCCGGGGTAGGTGGATACAGGACCGTCCCCGCGAGGAGTGAGGGTGCCAGCCACAAGGGACAGGGCTTTTCCCTCCCCAGGACAGTAGAGCCTTTACCAAAGAGGGGGTTTATTGCCATGGGGGGGGTGTGTACGCCAGGGGGGGCCGGTTCAGGGGCAGGCGGAGGGGGGCTGGAAGGTGTGAAAGCGTTCGTGGGGCCGGCGGTGGGTGAGGAGCCGCAGCCGCATGGTGTCCAGCGCCTGCTCCAGCCCCGGCTCCTGCGCCAGCTCCACCACGTAGTCGTTGGCCTGGGAGGGGGGACAAAAGGAAGGGAGTGGGTGGGCTGGTGGGGGCATCCCAGCAAAGCCCAGGTGTCCGTCCGTCCCCCCCAGCGTCTCTTACCAGCTGGAGGGAGGCCAGCATGTAGCGGCACACCTCGAAGGGGGGCTGCCCCGCCACCAGGCTGGCGAAGGTCTGCCATTGCCCCAGGTCCCCGCAGCGATCGGCCAGTGCATCCCCGTAGCCGTGAATGTCGAAGGTGGCTCGATCCTCCTGCAGAATGAGGCAGGGGCTTCAGGGCATGGCAGGGGGGGTGACGGACCTCTACCTGCATGGGCAGGGGGGCCGGGGCAGGTAGGGACCCGCGTGGGCAGGGAACCTGCCCACGCGGGTCCCTACCTGCCCCGGCCCCCCTGCCCGCGCAGGGTCCTTGCCTGTTCCTGCAGCAGCGGCCCCATCCTCTCTTCCCAACGACGGATGTGTTGGGAGAGCTCCGTCTCCTGTGCGTACTTCTGGGAGTTGGCCATGAACAGCTCCTGGGGGAAGAGGGGAATCGCCAAATCACGTGGGTTTAAAGGGCATCTAGTCACACACCTCCCACCAGCCCAGGTTGCTCCAAGCCCCGTCCAGCCTGGCCTTGAACCCCTCCAGGGATGGGGCAGCCACAGCTTCTCTGGGCACCCTGGCCCAGGGGCTCACCCCCCTCACAGCAAAGGATTTCTTCCCAAGATCTCATCCCAATCTCCCCTCTTCCAGTGGAAAACCCTTCCCCCTCGTCCCGTGGCTCCCCTCCCTGAGCCAGAGTCCCTCCCCAGCTTTCCTGGAGCCCCTTTAGGGACTGGAAGGGACTGGAAGGTCTCCCCGCAGCCTTCTCTTCTCCAGACCTCCTGCCACCGCCAGCACGCCTCAGCTCTGTCCCCACATCATCCCCTTGCCACTGGCACCTACCACGTTCCTGCGGACCAGCTCCTCGTAGCCCAGCGAGCCCGGGTCGGGGAGGCCTGCGGGAGGGCAGAGCGTCACCAGAAGTGACACCGCACAGCCATCCCCCTCCCACCAAGCAGGGACAGGGGACAGAGCAGGGGCATTTGGGATGGGGTATGGCAGCGTCCCCTCCCAGCTCACCGCACCGAGACCATGAGGCTTGTGCTGAGGGGTTCGCACTTGCCGGCCCCCCCTGCCAGCACTTACCCAGGTCTCCTTCCCCCAGCTCCTCAGGGGCCTCGGACTGCATGTCGTCGTGCTCTGCAAAGTCATCTGCCGGGAGGGAAGACCCACTCAGTGGCCCCCCCCGGGGTCCACCAGCCCCCTCAGCCTGGCCCCACCTTGACAAGGGCCACCACCACCTTGGGGCCAGGGGGTAACTGGGGTGCCGAAGTACCTGCTGCTTCGTCGCAGTCAGCCTCGCGCTCGTCCTCCAGCAGATCCGGCTCCTCCTCACACGGCGGCAGCCCCTGGCAGAGAACAGCCCTGAGCCCCCCACCCTGGTCCCCCCATGAGAGGCACTGCTGTGCCCCCCCGGCAGGGCAGGCAGGGGTCCCAGCTCCCCCCCAGCTCACCGCCCGGCTCTGCAGCTTCCTCTGCGCCGCCATCCGCTCCTTCAGCTGCTTCCAGTACAGCAGCTCCAGATCTGCCCAGGGAGGGTGTGCCAGGCCTGGGGAGCTCCTCTGCTCCCCTCGGCGGGGGGCTCAGCCCCACCAGGCCCCACCTCACAGCAAAGCCCCCCTGCCTGGCACACCCCAGGCTCCCCTCGCGCAGTTTTGGGGCTGCAGGGGTGACCTTCCCCATGTCCCACCACCGCTGCGCAAGCCAGCCCCTTGCCCCCCAGCCCCCCGGCACAGGAGGGCCTCTGCAGCCAGCAGGAAGAGGTTTAGTTCCGCTGGATCTCAGGGCTGCTTTTGGAAAGAGGAATAGCCAGAAGAAATCTATTGCGATTCCTAAACTGGAGTATCCCCCTCTGGCCCGCATAGCCGGGCTCTCCTGGTGCCGCCCATGCCCTCTGCCGTGAGCCCCCCCAGCACAGCCCTGCCATGGTGGCTCTGGCTCCACTCCCTCACGGGTATTTGCCCTCATCCTGGCTCCCCAGTGAGGTGTCCTGCCACATTCCAGCCCAAAACCCACCCAGGGGGCCCGTACGGCGCAGGGCACAGCAGCACCTTTGCCTGTGCTCAGCCCCAGCTGGGGAGAGCCAGAGCCACAGGCTGGGAGCGAGATGCCGCCTCTGCCACAGGCCTGGCCTGTCCCGTCCCGCTCACCTGCGAACGTTGGCCCTTTCCTCCGGGTCTTCCTGCTGTCGGCGACGTTGTTGTCTGGGGGAACCAGAGAGGATTAAAGTTAGGACGGGACGAAGGTGCCAGACCCCTGAGCGCTCCCAGGGACGCTGGCAGGGAGGGCAGGTGGGCAAGGGCTGGCAGCAGTGGGCAGCCCCCCACTGACAGCACCACCGACCCCTTCCGCCACCATCACAGCGCGCAACAAGCTGATTGTCACCTCCAGAGCCACCTCCTTCCCTCAAAGGTGGCCTGGCCGTGCCCGGGATAGCCACCAACAGCTCCAGTTCCTGCAGTTCCCGGTGTCGGAGGCTGCCTGCTCCCTTTGGAGTGGGCGCGAGGGGCACAGTGGCGCGAGGGGCACAGTGGCAGCACGGGAGCGGGGGCACTCCTGCATGGACCCTCCTCCTCCCTGCAGCCGCCCCTCGCAGCACAGCCCACCCGCCGTCACATTCAGGCTGCTGTTACTGACACTGTGTTTGCCGTGAACGCGTCCAGTTTAAGGCCCTCCTGGGGTGTGGAGCTCTGCCGGCTGCCTCTGGCTTAGATAACTCGCCCCCTTCTCCTCGGAGCTTTGGTGACGGGACAAGCCCGGGTGAGGAGATCCTGCACCACGGAAGGTGGTTTGCATCCCACGGGATGTGAACAGGATGGAGTTGCCTGGGCAGCTCCAGCAAGGCCAAGACCAGATCAGAGACACCGGCAGCTACGGGACCGGCACCGATGGCTACGGGACCAGAGCCACTGCTGAACGGGGCGGGCAAGGACTGGAGCACCCACGGCCGAGGGATTTGGGGAAGGTGTTTCCTGGCAGAGAAGGGTCCTGCCAGGAGCCTGCCCGGATGCAGGGGTTTGGGCCATGGCTACGATACTCACAGGCTGCAGAGAACCATTTCATGAAGTCCTGGATCTTCCTCGATCCCTTCCTCTTCCGCTTGCCCCCAACCACGTCGTCCAGGCCGTGTGGCACCAGGAAGGGCCTCCCTGGAGGGACACACAAATCACAGGAGGGTTTGGGTGGGAAGGGACCTTAAAGGCCACCCAGTGCCACCCCCTGCCCTGGGCAGGGACACCTCCCACCAGCCCACATTGCTCCAAGCCCCGTCCAACCTGGCCTTGAACCCCTCCAGGGATGGGGCAGCCACAGCTTCTCTGGGCACCCTGGCCCAGGGGCTCACCGCCCTCACCCCTCCCACCCCCCCAATATCTCATCCCAATCTCCCCTCTTGCAGTGTAAAACCCTTCCCCCTCGTCCCATGGCTCCCCTCCCCAACTTTCCTGGAGCCCCTTTGGAGACTGGAAGGGGCTCAAAGGTCTCCCCAGAGCCTTCTCTGGGGACACTGAAGGACAAGTGGCTGTCAAAGCAAGCCTTACTGCCCCTGCACAGCCGGGCCCTGGCCCACCCAGGGCAAACCAAAACCCGGGGAGCAGCCCCTCTCCCCGGCTCCACCTCAAATACCTTTCTTAAATGGTTTGTCCTCAGAGTCCGCAAAGGGGTCAAGGCTTTGCCATGGATCCAGCATCTCCTGCCGGAGGAGTGAGCAGAGATGAAGCCGGCAGAGCTCTGGTCCACTCTGCTCCCAGCAAAGCTCCCTGCGGCACCCTGGGGCGGGCGCACAGGAGCCAGCAGTGGGTCACCCCACTGTCGGCGCCAGCCCAGCACAGAGCACGGCAGGGAGGGCAGGGATGTCCCTTGGCTTCCCAGTGTCTCACGAGGACTCAAAGAGGCTCCTGGCTCTGGGCCCCCTACCTTGATGTGGGCTGGGGGGTCCTCGGCAGGGGCTCGCTCCCGCAACACGTAGCCCCTCGGTCGGGGTGCGCTCTGGCAGACACAGAACTGGGCAGTGAGTTTCCCACAGCAGCAGGCAGCGAAGTGCGGGGCTCCGGGGAAGAAGCGAGGCAGCAGCACTGCCCCCACACCTACCCTCTGTGCCTCGACGTGTTCGTGAGCAGCCGGAATCATTTCCACATCATCCCCTGGGGCCCCAGGCACATCATCATCATCTGGTCCTGCAGCACCTGGCAGGGCAATGGAAGTGTAAAACACCGTGAAAGCCTCTGGGAGCCCAGGCTTATAAGAATCGCAGAGCAGTTTGGGTTGAACGCACCTTAAAGGCCAGCCAGTGCCACCCCCTGCCCTGGGCAGGGACACCTCCCACCAGCCCACGTTGCTCCAAGCCCCGTCCAACCTGCCCTTGAACCCCTCCAGGGATGGGGCAGCCACAGCTTCTCTGGGCAACCTGGCCCAGGGGCTCACCCCCCTCACAGCAAAGGATTTCTTCCCAATATCTCATCCCAATCTCCCCTCTTCCAGTGGAAAACCCTTCCCCCTCGTCCCGTGGCTCCCCTCCCTGAGCCAGAGTCCCTCCCCAGCTTTCCTGGAGCCCCTTTAGGGACTGGAAGGGGCTGGAAGGTCTCCCCAGATCTCCCCTCAGCCTGACACTGTCTCACCTCTGTCTTCAGAGAAGCTCAGCACCTGCACGGGGTCACCGCTGCTGCCAAGGACACCGGACAGTGCTCCTGACGAGGTGACAGAGGCCAGAGGTCACCAGCTGCCCCAGCTGGCAGGACTCCCACCACCCCTGCCCAGAGCAGCCTTGGTGAGGCCAATGGCCACAGGCAGCCTCCCCCCAGCCAGGGAGCAGGTGCTGGTGTTGGCCCCCTGCCCTTGCCCAGCACCTGATCACAGAATTGTTTTAGTTGGAAAAGACCTTTAAACTCATTGAATCCAACCATTAACCCAGCACTGCCAAGTCACCACTGACCCACGTCCCTCAGCACCGCGTCTGCCCGGCTCTGAAATCCCTCCAGGGACGGCGACTCCACCACTGCCCTGGGCAGCCTGGTCCAAGGCTTGACAGCCCTTTCCATGAAGACATTTTTCCCAATATCCATCCTAAACCTCCCCTGGCACAACTTGAGGCCGTTTCCTCTTGTCCCACCGCCTGTTCCTTGGGAGAGGAGCCCGACCCCTCCTGGCTACCCCCTCCTTTCAGGGAGCTGCAGAGAGCGAGAAGGTCTCCCCTCAGCCTCCTCTTCTCCAGGCTGAACACCCCCAGCTCCCTCAGCCGCTCCTCACAAGACTCCTGCTCCAGACCCCTCACCAGCTCCGTTGCCCTTCTCTGGACACACTCCAGCCCCTCGATGTCCCTCCTGGAGTGAGGGGCCCAAAACCAGACACAGCCCTCGAGGTGGGGCCTCACCAGTGCCCAGTACAGGGGGACGGTCACTGCCCCAGTCCTGCTGGCCACGATGTCCCTGATATAAGCCAGGATGCCAGTGGCCTTCTTTGGCCACCTGGGCACACTGCTGGCTCATATTCAGCCGCTGTCAACCAACACCCCCAGGTCCTTTTCCGCCGGGCAGCTCTCCAGCCTCTCTGCCCCAGCGTGGAGCCTCCATGGGGTTGGTGTGACCCAAGAGCAGGACCCGGCACTTGGCCTTGGTGAACCTCACACCATTGGCCTTGTCCCATGGATCCAGGCTGTCCTGATCCCTCTGCAAAGCCTTCCTACCCTCCAGCAGACCAACACTCCTGCCCAACTTGGTGTCCTCTGTAAACTGACTGAGGGTGCACTCGATCCCCTCATCCATGTCATTGATAAAGACATGAAACAGAACCAGCCCCAATACCGAGTCCTGGGGACCACCACTTGTGACTGGCCGCCAGCTGGATTCGACTCCATTCACCACCACTCTCTGGGCCCAGCCCTCCAGCAAGTTTTCACCCAGCGAAGAGTACACCCATCCAAGCCATGAGCAGCCAGTTTCTCCAGGAGAATCCCATGGGAAACAGTGCCAAAGGCTTTACTAAAGTCCAAGCAGACAACACCCACAGCCTTTCCCTCCCCCACCAGCTCTCCCGCAGAGAGGGGCCCTGCTGTTCTGGCGGGTGGCATTGCCGGAGGCCGGCAGCAGAGGCAAGCCACACTCACCAGGTGAGCAGCAGAGCCCCAGGGGTGCCTCCCCCCACCCAGTGCTCCCTCCTGGCCATCAGCGCCGCTGCACCCCGAGCCCCTCATACCTGCTGCTCTGCTGGGGCTCCCCACGCACTGCCGCTCCTGCAGGCTGGTGGGGGAGAATCCCGCCAGCTCCAGCAGGAAGGCTCCGGTGGCGTGAGGGGTGCAGGTGTTCATGCGGAAATCCCTCCGGCTGGCCAGGACCTCCCCTTTCCGGCTGAGGCAGAAAAACCCATCAGGGGAAACCCGAGAGCAGGCTCTGTCCTGTCCCGCTGGGAGCCCGGGGAGGGGACACTGGCCGTGGGGGAGCCCCACTGGGGTATCCCCAAAATTCCCCTGCTCCAGGATGGGCGGGGGGGTCAGCCCCAGACCTCTCCCCAGCCATTCTCAGTTAAATCCTGCCTGGATTTCCCAGCGTAGACCCGGTTCGAACTTCCCCAGGGACCCTCCTGCCCCGCTGTCACCACAGGACTCCCCATCTCCCAGCTCTCCAGGCCCCATGGGATTATCCTGCCTGCCATCCAGTTTTAACTGGGAAAGCGCTACTTCCTCAGAGAGCCCAATCCTACTACAGCAACAGGGGTAGGCCAGCTAAACCCACGGGGGTGGCTGAGGGGCACAGCAAGGGGGCTTTCACCTGAACAGAGGGTTGTCCCTCTTCTCAGCCTCTTCCGGGAGGACCAAAGACATGGGAGTCAAGGGAACGATGTCCGTGGGCTGCAAAGGGAAGGCGGTGGGAGGGCAGCTGGGCAGGACGGAACCCAGGGAAGGCACGGCACAGCACAGCGCTGCCCGGGTGCCACCATCCCCACAGAGCCCAGCCAGGACGGTGGCTGGCCCCAGGCGCCTGTGGGATTCACCCAGGGGAACACCAACATGGAGAGGAACAGAAAAGGAGAAAGGCTTCTCTTACGTTGGGCTGATGATCCTTCCTCATGTCCACGTTCGCCTGGCTGCTGTCCCTGATGTCGTCCAGGGAGAGGAACTGCCGAGAGAGCCCCACCAGTGGTCACCCAGCTCGGCCTGCCAGGCCACGCCGCCACCGAGGGACACTAACTGGGGCAGGGGGACGGAGACAGGGCGCTCCCACGACTGCACCACGCCAGTGGGACAGTCACAGTGGCAGAGACAGCGGAGCTGCAGCTTTTGAGCCACTGTATTGGGACAGGAGCGGGGCTCGGGCTGCGAGGGCAGTGAAGAAGGAAAGAAGGTGCCCACTCCCATGGGAAAGGTCCAGCCCAGGCAGCTGCTGCACCCCCTGGGGACAATCCTGAGGGACAGCCCGAGATAAGGATCACGAGAAAGCAGGCTAAGCCTTCAGGATGGAGGGAGGTCCTGCACAGGGGCTGGCTCTTCTCCAGGAGGGCTGTGAGGTGGTATGTCATGTCCCTTGGAGGCAGGACAGCAGCGTGGTGACAAAACAGTCCTCCCAGAGCGCTCCTGCCCAGGGGGCTGAAGGGGGGTGTGGGGTTAAATGCCCCCTGCTAGGGCAGAGCACGGGAGAGATGGCTGCCACGGTGCCAGTCAGAAAGGAGGGAGTGCTGGGGGCACCCCCCGCGCCTGCAGCCCACTCACAGCCCAAACCAGCCCTGCCCGTGCCCACAAGCCACTGAGTGCTCCCTCCCCACACCCCACCGGGACACAGACACCCCTCTCACCTCCTCCTTCTCCTCTGCCCCAAAGGTCGCGTCAGCATCTCTGTCATCCTGCCCCAAGGAGCTGGGCAGCTTTTCCCGCCTGAGTCAGGGAGCAAAACATGGCATCAGGATCTGCCCGGGGGCAGCAGCAAAGCAGCGGCAGGTTCCCTCCAACCCCACTGCGGCCCCTCTAAGCTGGAGCATCCCACGGTGCCATGGAGAGCACGGAGAGGTGACCGTCACTCCCCTGAGGAGAGTGAGCGAATGCGCTCCTGGTGCTCCTCTGGGCCTGCCCAGGAAGGTGATGGGGGGCTGCAAAGGGACTGGGGCTGGTGGGAAGAGGGGATCCAGCCTGCCTGACAAACCCCATCTGGGACAAAAACGTCCTCCAATTCCAGCTTGGAAGGTCTGTTACAAGAGGGAATGCTTCACTTCAGTCCCACAGCACAGGATTAAGTTTTGGAGACTTTTGGAAACCTCCGCAGCAGGTTCACATTGCTCCAGCCCAAGCAGAGGATCTCTCAGGCCCTCCGCTCAACCTCCCCAAACAACTGGCAAGATTTCCTACAAGCGGGGCTCACAGCGGGGCAAAGCAGAGGCAGGACAGCGCCCTCAAGAAATTTGTTCGCATGGTTGGAGCCAAGCGGTCCTTTGAAGTGAGGTGCAGCACAAAAAGCTCTTCTTTCCCCAGATCCCCAGTGTGAGCGCAGACGGGAGCCGTTAGCCAAGCTCTCCTCACCGGGGAAGTTACACCACGCAGCTCGAGAGTGGCAGAGCCCCGCTCCGAGCAAGAAGGGGAAAGATAAATCACGAGCTGCTTTCCTACACAGGACAGTTTCTTGCCGGCTAAGATTTACCCTGCGGGATGCTGGGTGCTGCCCTCTCCTTGCACAACAGCAAATGCTGCTGCAAGAAAACCGCAGGACGATGCCACTGGAAGACACATGGAAACAAGCATCGCCGCAGGCCCTCTGGGCTGATATAAGTCCCACTGGGGGCCTCTCCTGTGGCCACAAAAATCCTCCTGCTTCAAAGAACTTTTTACGGGGCCGGAGACCGATGCTGCAATTGGTTTGTTTGGGTTTTTTAAAGGCGCAGAGCAGTCAGCAGAAGCAGGACTCAGGGTGGGAGAGGGGCCACGGACCTTCACGCAGGCCCTCTCTGCAGGTGGGGGCACAGCTTCATCCCCAAAAGAGGATGCACAGCTCGTATGCCCTCACGGCAGGAAACCAAACTAAACCTCATCCAAACCTTGGCAGGAAAGAGAGAGGGGAAGGGTTCTGGCCCCACCGCAGTGCAGAGGGCG
Source organism: Rissa tridactyla (assembly GCF_028500815.1). Lineage (NCBI taxonomy): Eukaryota > Metazoa > Chordata > Aves > Charadriiformes > Laridae > Rissa > Rissa tridactyla. The sequence continues at coordinate 218,810,465 of NC_071466.1, read as the reverse complement.
AGAGCAGCGAGGCAGGAGCACGCGGCAGCATTTTCTGCTGAGGCAGTGAAGGCACGCTGGAAGGTGGCAGCCCTGAGCCCTGGCAAAGCTCCCTCCCCAAGGCTGAGGCTCTACTTACTTTTTGTTGGAGATGAAGTCGAGCGTCTGGTAGACCAGCGAGTAGAGATATTCCACCTGCAAAACAGTGACCAGACTCTTAGAGAAGGAGAAAGCAGCCCCCAGAAAAGCTACTCGGGCTGATGCCAGGAGAAACCACCACCCTGCTCTTATCCCCAGGCAGCTGGACTTCAATTCCTTGACAATCTCGTGCTTTTCACCGTTTGAGCCATTCTGGGGCCAGATTTGGGAAAGTAGAGTTTTCTTCTCCAGAGGGAGAAATGGAAAAGTGCTGAACAACAAAACTCTTCCTCTTTCCCAGGCTGCCAACCCCAATGGGCATAAAAAGGTTGAATTTAGGAATTATAAGTTTATATCCTTCCATTTCCACTAGTCGTTATTACATTCAAGCCTTTGAGAATACCAGAGCAGCCCCCGTGAAGCTCGGACTCAGGGCCCGGCTGAGGGATGGCCGAACGGGCAGGGCGACAGGACCGGGGCCACCTCTCACCTTCCTGCTGTAGACGCAGGCGGAGCCCTGGATCACCAGGGCCGCCTCTATGAAGTTCATGGTGGTTTTGCCATTATCGAAGGAAATGCAGATTTGATCCAGCTGCAAAACACACAAAAGGAGGGAAATTTAAGGCTGACGTGCAGGTGGGATTGGAGGGCAGCACAGGGAGAGGGAAGAGCCTAGAGAACAGGCAGCGCAGCGGGGGCACAGAGAGAAAGCCCCCACACACTGGCAGGGTCCCCCCCAGCCTCGCGCAGGGGACACAGGGGCCCCCCCTTACCTCCTCCAGGTACTCCCCGAGCTGGGCGGCCACGTCCACCTCCCAGTTCTTGGTGAGGTCGCGGATGGGCTGCAGGAGGTGCAGGAAGCGCGACTCCACCTCCTCCATGGTGGCAGCTCCCGGCAGAGGACCTCACCACCCGCCCGTTAAACCACCCCTTTCTCAACAGATGGTGACACAGGTGACACCTGAGGGTCGCAGGTCACCTAGAGCTGGGTGCAGCTGACATCTTGTGATATGTAGAAACCTGAAGTCAACTGGATTTCAACAGAAAAAGGTCAGGTTTTGGTCAGACTGGAACGGGCTCTGAGTAATCTAGTCTAGTTGAAGATGTCCCTGCCCACAGCTTTTAAAGGTCCCTTCAACCCAAACCATTCGGTGGCTCCATGATTCTAAGAAATATAAGTTTCAGTAGACATAAGAGTCACAGAATAAATTAGGTTAGAAAAGACCTTTAAGATCATTGACTCCAACCATTAACCTGACATTGCCAAGTCACCACTAACCCACGTCCCTCAGCACCGCGTCTGCCTGGCTTTTAAATCCCTCCAGGGATGGAGATTCCACCCCTTCCCTGGGCAGCCTGTTCCAAGGCTTGACAACCCTGTCAGTGAAGAAATTTTTCCCAGTACCCGCCCTAAACCTCCCCTGGCACAACTTGAGGCTGATTCCTCTCATCATAGAATCACAGAAGGGTTTGGGTTGAAAGCACCTTTAAAGGCCACCCAGTGCCACCCCCTGCCCTGGGCAGGGACACCTCCCACCAGCCCACATTGCTCCAAGCCCCGTCCAACCTGGCCTTGAACCCCTCCAGGGATGGGGCAGCCACAGCGTCTCTGGGCAACCTGGGCCAGGGGCTCACCCCCCTCACAGCAAAGGATTTCTTCCCAATATCTCATCCCAATCTCCCCTCTTCCAGTGTAAAACCCTTCCCCCTCGTCCCGTGGCTCCCCTCCCTGAGCCAGAGTCCCTCCCCAGCTTTCCTGGAGCCCCTTTAGGGACTGGAAGGGGCTGGAAGGTCTCCCCGGTGCCTTCTCTTCTCCAGGCTGAACCCCCCCAGCTCTCTCAGCCTGTCCCCACAGCAGAGGGGCTCCAGCCCTCTCCTACCCATTCCCTGCTCCCACCGCTTGTATTTGGCAGAAGAGACGCACCCCCCCTCTCCCCAGCCCCCTTCACGCAGTCGCAGGGCGGTGAGTTCTCCCCTCAGACCCACAGCACAGCACCGCGCCGAAAGCCCAGAACGACAACACGAGAGCCGGCCTTCGCCTGCCGAGGGAGCTGGACACGGACCCGCGGGGACGGGACGGGACGGGACAGCCCGGCCTAACGCCAGCCGCCGAGGCCCTTCTACCCAGATAGCGCTGGGAGCTGGAGGCCCGGCCCGGCGCTCCCCACGCCACAGCCGCAGGGCAGCCCTGCTCAGGGTCGGCCGAGACTCCGGGTCCCCCTCAGATACCATCGGGGTCCCCTGAGCGCCCCCGCCCCGCCCCGGTTCCCCTCCCCCGACCCCACCTCCGGCTCCGCTCCGCCGCCGCCATTTCGTGCTTCCCGCCCGACGCGCCGCGCCCCGCGTGCGTGCTGACGCCTGTGCGTGCCGACGCAGCGCGCGCGGGGCCCCGAGGTGCCGCCGCCGCCATGGGGGAGCCGCCGCGGCGGCCGCGCTCGCTCTTTCTGACTGGGCTGGCCGCCGCCTACCTCGCTGCCTTCGCCTCGCTCTATGTCCAGATCCCCGGTACGGTGGTGGTGGTGGCAGCGGCGGTGGGGGACTGCTGGGGGGTCCCCGGGCTGCGGGGGGCCGGGGGGCGGGGGTGTAGGCCCCCCCGGGGGGCGGGTAGGCCTGACTGCTCTAGGCTGTAGAGGCTTTACTGGGGCAGGCCGGGTCGGTCGCGCCGGCGGCAGCGGAGCTCGGTCTGCGGCGGGGGCTCGGGGCTGCTCGTCCCGCAGCCGGGATGGGCCCGCAGCCCCTCTCGCTGGGTGCCCAGTCACCCCCTTCTGCATGTGGCGTGGGGGGATGCGGACAGCCCCTCCCCGGGGACGCGGGGCTGAGCCTGCCTGCCGCCCCGACGGCTGTCCCGGAGACCCCCGCGGGCTCCACATCGCTGCCGGGCTTGGTAGTGACCCCTGGTAGCGGTTTTCCCTCTAGCATCCCGTTTCCTTCCCCGGGGGGCTGCGAGGGGCTGAGCCGTGCCCTAACCTGAGCACCGGGGAGAGCGGGAGCTGCCTAGGCCAGGCCCCCTCCGTGGGGAGAGGGTTCTCTCTTTGCCTTCACCCCACCCTGGGGGTCTGGGGGCCGCTCCAGACCCTTACACCCCCTTCTCCGGAGCAGCACAACAGAGCTCTGCCCACGCAGATCTCCCCTCCCTGCAGCGGGCAGGGCCTTCATCGCCTTTCCACGTAGCCACGCTGGGTCTGGCAGCTGCTGGCCTCTTCCCACTGCTGTTCCTTTCCCAGTTCCATGAGGAAACTGGGATGCCAGAGTGCAGGAAGAACTAGCTGGAGCCCCCCGGCCAGCTGCCTGCTTGTCAAGGCGCTGGCTAGGGGGCTCCCAGTTCTCCTGCCCCACATCTATGGGGCTGAGGAGGCTTTGTCCTCACTGTCACCATTCCCTTTCCAGGGCTGTATGGGAGAGATGGCATCCTACCGGCTCGCAAAATGCTGCGCCTCAGCGGGAAGGGCCTGTGGGAGCAGCTCCGGGATTTTCCCACTCTGTTGTGGCTCGGTCCCCACTTGGGTTTGGATACGGAGCTGGGGATGGAACTGCTCTGCCTCCTCGGCATCCTCGCCTCCTTCGGCGCCTTGCTGTTCGAGCCCCTGCGGGACAGCCTGCTCTTTGCCCTGCTCAGGATGCTCTACCTCTCGCTCTACCAGGTAGGAGACTGGGGGGGCTTGGGAGAAAGGGAGGCTTGTGGTGCCCTGGAGGGGTCGGAGCTGGGTCCTAGGAGGGTGGGAGCGTGATGGTTTTGCCTTAGCATTGTCCTATGAGCTCCTGGCACACTCAGCTTCCCTTTTGATGGAGCAGGGGAAAGTGCTGGCAGCTTCTTGGCTCGTGGCAGGGGGTACAGCCCCATCATTGTGCCTTCCCTGGGGTAAACCTCTCCCAGACTTGCCTATGAAGCCAATTCCCACACTGCTGTGGGGACAGCTCCATCCCCTGCCCACCTAGGGCCCTTTCCCCACGTCCTGTGAGAACTCTGTGCCCCTCAGCCACAAATCCGCCCTCCCGAGCTGCTTGTACTCGCCCCTGGGGCTTTGGCTTCGTGTAGAGGAGCTCGGGTGAGTCAGAGTCTGCTAGCGCAGGCGGTGAGGGGAGGAGGTTTCTCTTCCCTCTGAAACCAGGGGAATTAAAGAGTAAAAAAAACCACATGTATTCGGGAAATCCCTCCCAGGCTGGGTGACTGATACCCCAGGGAGGAGCTCTCCTGCCCTGCCCGAAGGCAGCCTAGTGCCAGCAGCCCTTGCCAGTCCCTCCTTCTGGGGCTCGGGCCGTCCCCAGCACCGGTGGCTGCAGGGGACAGGGCTGGGAGGCCAGGAAAGTGAGGGGGCCAGCATGGGAGCGGGATTTCTCCTGTGCTGGGGGGCTGCCCTGCAGCGCTGTTACCCCACATCCCCTATGAATTGCTCACACTTTTGCCCCAGGGGGAGCTGTTGTGAGTGGCCCCCCTCGCGCAGGGAGCTCTGCCAAGCCCTGCCGAGCTGCATGGCCCATGTTTCAGGCTCAAGGAGAGGCAGGGTGGGAGCCGGGGCTCTGGAGTGACTCGCTGCCTCAGCAGGGAGAAGAAGCAGCAACCAGGGCTGGGAACTCCTGGGTGATTGCCACCTGTGGGGACTCCGTCTCCTGGTGTGGCTGCGAGGGTACCGTGCCACGGCGTGAATGGCTCTGCCTCCTCCCGGCCACGTGTGCCGGCTGGGCCTTCCTCTCCTCACTCCCTTTTATCATAGAATGGTTTGTGTTGAAGGGTCCCCACAGCAGAGGGGCTCCAGCCCTCCCAGCATCTCTGGGGCCTCCTCTGGCCCCGCTCCAACAGCTCCGTGTCTCTCCTGTGCTGAGGCCCCAGCGCTGGAGGCAGCACTGCAGGGGGGTCTCCCCGAGCGGAGCAGAGGGGCAGAATCCCCCCCTCGCCCCCCTGCCCACGCTGCTGGGGATGCAGCCCAGGCTGCGGGGGGTTTCTGGGCTGCCAGTGCACATTGCCAGCTCATGGCTGGCTTTTCCCCCCTGCCCCGCCAGCACCCCCAAGCCCTTCTCTCAGGGCTGCTCTCCGTCCTTCCATCCCCAGCCTGGGCTGGTACCAAGGAGAACTGGGAGGGATTTGCAGCCATGGGGTTGTTGTGGGGAAAGGCCGGGGGCCAAATTGCACCCTGCTCATCACCTGCTCCCTCTCTCTGCAGGTGGGGCAGATCTTCCTCTACTTCCAGTGGTAAGTCAGCCCTACCTCAGCCCTTCCAGCATGCTTGGCCGGGGGGCTGCCACAGGGGCTCCGTGCTGGGGGAGCCATCCTGCCACCACTGCGGCTGGGCTACAGCTTGCCCAAGCCCCATGGCACGGAGGGCTGTGTCCCCTGCGGGCAGCAGTGACACAGCTCACCGCCTTCGGGAAGGGGTGGCATGCTGGCCAGCCCCTCGGCACCCAGGCTCTCAGTGCCAGCACGGCCAGGCAGAGCTGGCTGCCCGCAGGGTCTGCGGCGGTGGGGGACAGCTGTGTTCCCCACAGGGACAGCCTCCTGCTGGAAGCGGGGTTCCTGGCAGTGCTGGTGGCCCCCCTGCACCTGCTGAAGTGGCGGTCCACGGCCTGGCGTCCACACGACAGTGTCACCTTCTGGCTGGTGCGCTGGCTCCTCTTCCGGCTGATGTTCGCCTCCGGGGTGGTGAAGCTGACCAGCCGCTGCCCCACCTGGTGGGGACTCACAGGTGAGGGGTGGCACGGGCTGCGGGGTGGCACAGGCTTTGGGGCACCCCTGCCAGGCAGGGGGAGCGGAGCATTGCCCCGAGCCTCAGGCTGTGCCTCCCATGCCCCGTAGGCAGCTGGAGGCTGCCGGCACTTCTCCTGTGTTGGGCACGGCTCTGTGCCAGCTGTGCCTGCTCAAAGCTGCGTCCCTGTGCCTCTCTCTGCACCCCTGACCCCTCCTGTCCCCCCCAGCTCTCACCTATCACTACGAGACCCAGTGCATCCCCACACCGGCTGCCTGGTTTGCCCACCAGCTGCCTGTCTGGTTCCAGAAGTTCAGCGTGGTGGCCACTTACGTCATCGAGATCGCCATCCCGCTCCTCTTCTTCGCGCCCATCCGCCGCCTCCGGCTCTTTGCCTTCTACAGCCAGGTGGGTGGGCAGAGGGGTGCTGCTTCATGTGCCGAGGGGCTCCCCAGGGACAGGGACCCAGCTCAGCCTGTGAGCAGGACAAGCTCCTTGCTCTGTGGGCTCTTGCAGGCAGGACTGTGGGTGCTGGGGTGGCCACGCTGCTGCTGGTGGGGTGTCTAACACCTCTGCCCCCCAGCACTGAGAGACCCCAGCCCTGCCTTTGCTCCTCCCCAGGTGCTGCTGCAGGTCCTCATCATCCTCACGGGTAACTACAACTTCTTCAACATGCTCACCATCGCCCTGGCCTTCTCCCTGCTGGACGAGGAGCACGTGGGGCGCTGGCTGGGGCGCAGCAAGAGGCGGCATGCCAGCAGTGAGTCCCCGGGCGGCTTATTTGGGGAGGTGGGATCCCCTTTCTGCCATGCCCAGGGTGGGGAGGGGACAGGCCACCATCACTGACCATCCCTGTCCGGGCGTGACAGTGAGAGGGGTCGTTCTGGCTGCCCTCTGGCTCGGTGCTGTGGGAGCAGCTGCCAGCACGGCTGTCTCGCCTGCCCCAGGATGGGGGTCTGTGCCCGTGGGGTGCTCGAGCTGGGGCCCCCGTGAAGCAGCGTGTTGGCTGCTGCTGCAGGGATGTGCTCGGTGCTGCTCGCTCCGTGCCTGGGCTCTCGGGGCACGCTTTTCCCCCCCTCCTTGGTGCCGCGGTGGGTCAGGCTTCTTGAGCCCCCAGCGTTCAGCAGCCCTGCTCTGCGGCAGCCTGGCCCCCCAGCTTGCGGTCCTTCCTCTCCACCCTGCTGGAGCTGAGCACCTATGCCCTCCTGCTCTACTGGAGCGTCCAATCCTTCGGCCTGGAGATCAACTGGGAGAAGAGGCTGCTGGACTCCAAAGTGGGTATGTCACAGACAGGCCCGCAGGGGCTACCAGCCCGCTGTTGCCATGGCCCAGCCTGGTCCCCTGCACCCTCTGTGGCTCCTGGGGCCCGAGAGGCTCCTCATTGACCCTGTGGGTTTTCCCTTGCTCCAGCCTTCACCTATCACGAGTTCAAGATGTGGCTGCAGACGGTGACCCTGCCGCTGGTGGGGCTGGGCTTCCTCTCGCTCTCCTGGGAGATCCTCTCCGCATTGTACAGGTGGGTTTCGGGGGTGCTGGGCCTCCCCTGGGCCTTGAGGCTCTGCTGTGAGGGGCTGAGCAGGAACGGGGTGGCCGGTGCCGTCCCTGAGGGTGTGATTGGTGCGTGGAGGGACACTGGGATCTGGCGTGGGGTGCTTGGGAGGCAGCATGGGGTGGGGGCCCGGCCTGGAGGTGCTGGGTGAGGTAGGAGGGATTTTCCTCCGCAGCATTGCAGCGGGGCTGAGTCCTCCATGGCTTTGGGCATGGCTTGGGCAGCTCTGTACCCCACAGCTCGCCACCGCAGCCCCAGCCTGTGGGACTGCAGCTCTGCCCCATTTCTGCCCCATTGCAGGTGTGCCTGTGTCCGCGGCTGCTTCTGGAAGCTCTGGGCCATGGTGCAGTGGGCCGTCTTCACCACAGCGACTGTGGGGATGTTTGCCATCAGCTTGGTGAGCGGCTGGGGAGGGCAGGGGACAGCGGAGCACGCGAGGGGCTTGGGGTACAGGGAGCGGGAGACTCTGCCTGGGCCCCCAAACCGCTCTGAGCTGTGGTGACGGGGCCCCTCTCTGCCGCTCCCCAGGTGCCCTTCACCTATATCGACCGCGAGTCCAACGACAAGCTGTGGCCCGGCATCCACCAGATGTTCAGCGCAGTTGAGCGCTTCCAGGTGGTGAACTCCTACGGGCTCTTCCGCAGGATGACAGGTGTCGGGGGGCGGCCCGAGGTGGTGCTGGAGGGCAGCTACGACAAGCAGAGCTGGACGGTGAGCTACCGTTTCATAGAACCACGGAATAGTTTAGGTTGGAAAAGACCCTCAATATCAAGTCCAGCTGTGACCCTAGTGCTGCCAAGCCCACCACTGACCCATGTCCCTCAGCACCGTGTCTGCCCGGCTCTGAAATCCCTCCAGGGACGGCGACTCCACCACTGCCCTGGGCAGCCTGGTCCAAGGCCTGACAGCCCTTTCCATGAAGACATTTTTCCCAATATCCATCCTAAACCTCCCCTGGCACAACTTGAGGCCGTTTCCTCTTGTCCCATCGCCTGTTCCTTGGGAGAAGAGCCCGACCCCTCCTGGCTACCCCCCCCTTTCAGGGAACTACAGAGAGCGAGGAGGTCTCCCCTCGGCCTCCTCTTCTCCAGGCTGAACACCCCCAGCTCCCTCAGCCGCTCCTCACAAGACTCCTGCTCCAGACCCCTCACCAGCTCCGTTGCCCTTCTCTGGACACGCTCCGGCCCCTCGATGTCCCTCCTGGAGTGAGGGGCCCAAAACCAGACACAGCCCTCGAGGTGGGGCCTCACCAGTGCCCAGTACAGGGGGACGGTCACTGCCCCAGTCCTGCTGGCCACACTGTCCCTGATACAGGCCAGGATGCTGTTGGCCTCCTTGGCCACCTGGGCACACTGCTGGCTCATATTCAGCCGCTGTCGACCAACACCCCCAGGTCCTTTTCCACCGGGCAGCTCTCCAGCCTCTCTGCCCCAGCGTGGAGCCTCCATGGGGTTGGTGTGACCCAAGAGCAGGACCTGGCACTTGGCCTTGGTGAATCCAGTCCAACAATCGATTTGGGCACCAGAGGAGCTGTGGGGAAGGGCTGAACCACGGCCGGCCAGGTGGGGTGGCCAGGGACAGGCACCAAGGAACAGACTCCAGTGGAGCCAAACATCCCTGTCCCGCTGGTGTGGTCCCCTCTGGGGCACCCAGCTGTCCCCCATGGGCTTTGCCCCTCTGGAAGGCGCTGGTAACCCTGGGGGGCTGAGGGAGGTGAGTCTGGGGGAGCTCTGCCCTGGGACGGTGGGGCTGGGGGAGGTCTAGGTCCTGTCCCCGCTGCCGGAGGTCCCCCAGCCCACTCTGCTCCCTGCCCCGCAGGAGATTGAGTTCATGTACAAGCCCGGGAACGTCAGCGTGGCCCCCCCCGTGGTCACCCCGCACCAGCCCCGCCTCGACTGGCAGATGTGGTTCGCGGCACTGGACCACCACAGCAGCAGCCCCTGGTTCACCAGCTTCGTCTACCGCCTGCTGCAGGGCAAGGAGGACGGTGAGTGGGGCTGGGGGCTGTGGGGCTGGGGGCTGTGCCGGGGGCTCCCCAGGCCTGACACCATTGCGGAGAGCCCACAGCCCCGCTCCCAGCAGTCGTGGCGGCAGGGAGCGAGGGGGCTGCCTGGGCTGACACCCCCCCGCACCCCCAGAGCAGCAGGCGGGGCTGTACCCCCCCCGATGGGGGCTGTCGCTGTACCCCCAACAGTGGGTCTGTGCTCAGCAGCGGGTGGGGCTGTATCCACCCTGATGGGGGCTGTTGCTGCCCCCCAGCAGTGGGTCTGTGCTCCAGGCCCTTCCCTTCCCTGGGGATTCGGGGCCGCTGGGCTGCAGCCCTGCAGTGCTTTGGGGTGTCCCCGCAGCATGGGGGGCTGACACGGTGTCTCCGGCAGTGATCCGCCTGGTGCAGGTCGATGAGTCCCAGTACCCCTTCAGCGCTCGGCCCCCCGTCTACATCCGCGCCCAGCTCTACAAGTACTGGTTCACTGGCAGCGCCGAGGGCAGGTGAGTGGGGCTGGGCCCCCCCTGCAGATGCTCTGCTCCCCAAAGTGGTGTGACACCACATCACCCCGCAGGATTGTGTGCTGACTCTGCTCCGGCAGCTTGGGGACGGCAGGGCTGAGCTTGGGAGCTGCTTCTCGCTTGGCTAATTAGCTCATTAACTTGGCTTGGCAGTGCCCTGAGCTCCGCTTTGGGGAGGCTGGCTCGCTGCCTGGGTGGCAGGGGGGCGACAGGAGCCCGCCCTGCTCCTGCCGACGCTGGCGGGCGCGGGGCTGGGTGCTGAGCTCTGTCCTCCCACAGCCAGGGCCCTGCGCCATGGTGGCGGCGGCAGCACTTCCAGGAGTTCTTCCCCACCGTCTCCTTGGGCGACCCCGCGCTGGAGAATCTGCTCAGCCAGCACGGCCTGAAGGTAGGGACACAAGGAACCCCCCCGGACCCGCTTTGTGCCACGGCCATTCCGCAAGGAGCCCCCTCAGATCCCCCTTGTGCCATGGCGACGCCGCGCTTGGGCCAGGGGACCCCCTGAGCCCCTCCCTCCCTTGTGCCAGCCACGCTGTGCTCGGGCCGAGGGACCCCCTTGTTCCCCTTCCGCATGCCACAGCCACTGCCAAGTTACACTCTTGCCCAAGGGACCCCCTGACCCCCTTTCTCATGCCACGGCCACACTGTGCTCGGGCCAAGGGACCCCCTGACCCCTTGCCTTGTGCTGTGGCCACACCGTGCTTGGGTTGAGGGACCCCTGGACCCCCCCTCCCTCGTGCCACAGCCATGCTGTGCTCCTGGCCAAGGGACTCCCTGACCCCCTCCCTTGTGCCATGGCCACGCTGTGCTTGGGTCGAGGCACCCCTGGACCCCCCCATCCCTTGTGCCGTGGCCACACTTCCCTTGGGCCAAGGGACCCCCTAACGCCCCTCCCTTGTGCCATGGCCACGCTGTGCTTGGGCCGAGGGACTCCTTGACCCCCTCCCCCATGCCGTGGCCACTGCCACACCATGCTCCCAACTGAGGGACCCCCTGACCCCCCCTCCTCATACCATGTCCATGCCATGCTTGGGCGGAGAGACCCCTAGACCCTCCTCCCTCATGTCGTGGCCACACTGCGCTTAGGCCAAGGGACCCCTTTACACCCCCTCCCTTGTGCCATGGCCACTGCTACGTTACGCTCCCGACGGAGGGACCCCCTGACCCCCCTCCCTTGTGCGACAGCCACACTGTGCTTGGGCCAAGGCATCCCCTGAGCCCCTCCCTCATGCCGTGGCCACTGCCATGCCATGTTCCCGACCCAGGGACCCCCTGACCCCCTCCCTCATGCCACGGCCACGCTGTGCTCGGGCCAAGGGACCCCCTGACCCCCTCCTCGCCCCCCAGGACAAGCTGTCCCCCCTGCGCCCGGCGGATGCCCTCCTGCCCTGGCTGCTGCGGTCCCTGCGCCAGCTTGTCCGTCCCTTCTCCGGCCCCACCGTCCTCTGGTCCCTCTACCTTGTCGCGGCCACCGTCTGCCTCCTGCGAGCCCTGGGCCGCCGGCCCCGGGGGGGTGCGCCCCCTGCCCGTCACAAAGGCCCCAGGCGAGGGGAGCCCACGGACCGGGGGGGCGGCGAGAAGAACGGGCAGGTGCGGAGGAAGGAGGCCAAAGAGGCGGAGGAGAAAGGCGAGGGCCGGGCCCGAGGGGCGGCCGATGGCCACGGGGGCACGAAGAAGAAGAAGTGATGCCTGGAGCCACCCGCCCAGGCCCCGTCTTCCACCCACGGACTGATGGCGCTGCCCCCCCTTGCCCCAGTGCTTCCCCGGGATGGGGGGGTCCCTGGCAGGGGGGCAGCAGGCTGGTGTACCCCCCACTGCTGTCACGCTGCCAACGCCTTCGCACACAGCGCGGTCATCGCTTGCAGGTGTCCCCTCTGCCCCTCACCCCCTCCTGCAGCCCGGCAGGGCTGGGGGGGTGCTCCGTGCTAAGGGGGGTGCTCTGCGCTGGGGGGGGTGCTCTGTTTTGGGGGGGGGATGCTCAGTGCTGGCGGGAGCAGCTTTAAGGCATCGCCAGCCATCCCGGTTACCCTTCCCGCCCCCCCGGCTGCCCCTGGCCCCGTGCTCGGGGCAGTCTGGGGTGCTGTGTCCCCCCCCAGAGCCCCCTGCCCCCAGAGCAGGGGGGCTCTGGCTGTAACGTGCTTCCTGGTGGGGGGAGCACAGAGGTTTCCTATAATTTTCTAAATAAAGCCTTTGACATTCCAGCCCCGTGGCTCTCCCTGGGGCTGGAGGGAGGGGTCCTGCCCCCCCGGGGAAGGGGGATGGGGACGGTCCCCCTGCCCCTCCCTGCTGTGATCACCTCCCCCCCAGCGGGGCTGGGGGCTGCGATCGGCACTGGGGATGTGCGACGAGCAGGTTTATTGAATCGCTGTGCTGTGGGGCGGGTGGGGGTCCCACTGCAGTGGTCGCGGTGCGGGGGTCCCCGGTGCAGCAGTCATGGTGCAGTGCGGGGGTCCCTGGTGCAGTGTGGCAGTCCCCGGTTCGGACGTGGTTGTGCAGTGCGGGGGTCCCGGTGCAGTGCGGCAGTCCCAGTGTGGGGATCACCATTGTGGTGGTTGTCGTGCAGTCTGGTGGTCCCGGTGCACTGTGGGGGTCCCAGTGCGGTGCAGCAGTCCCGGTGGGGGGTCCTGCTGCAGTGTGGGGGTCGCAGTGCGGGGGTCCCGGTGCGATGCAGCAGTCCCAATGAGGGTCCCACTCAGCACGGGGGTCCCGGTGGGGGGTCCCACTCAGTGTGGGGGTCCCGGTGCGGTGCAGCAGTCCCGGTGGGGGGGTCCCGGTGCGGTGCAGCAGTCCTGGTGAGGGGGTCCCGCTCGGCGCGGGGGTCCCGCTCACCAGCAGAGCTGCCCGGGGCAGTACTTGTCGATGAGGGACTGGTAGTAGCCCCGCAGCTGCTGCACGTCGGGCAGCTCCTCCTGCTTGGTGTAGAGGTCGAACTTGCTGCGGGAGCGAGGGTGGGTCAGTGCCGGGGGGCGGCTGCTCCCCCCGGGGGTCTTAGCAGAGCCCGAAAGCCCCCCTGGCCCCCCGCCAGGCCACGCACTTGAGCTCGCGGACCCAGGGCAGCATGCGGAGGTCCTCCTCGGAGCAGAGGTGCAGGTAGTCCCCGTGCGCGTGCCAGGGGTAGAAGGAGTGGAACCGCACCATGTAGAAGGCCTGGGGGGACGGGGACGTGCCAGCCCACCCTCCCCATGGCAGGTCCTGGCCCCACGTCCCTCGGGGGTCTGCCCCACAGGCCCCCCCCAGCCCTCACCTCCTTGGGCAGGGCGAAGCGGTTGACCTTCATGACTCTGTACATGTACTCTGGGGAGAGAGCGGGGCGTGCGGGGCCGGGGCTGGACCCCCATGTGGGGCAGGCACCCCGAGAGCCCCTGCCCTATACGAAGGGGGGCATGGGGGCAAAGGGCCCTGCCCCAAGGAGGGGGGACCCCAGCTGCCCCCCCCGGTCCTTACCGTCGTGTCCCCAGGACATGAGGACGTTCTCCAGGCCGCAGCGGGGCTGGTACATCCCGTACTCGGTGCTGGGGAGGGAGCCGCATGGGGGGCTCGGGGCTGGACCCCTCCCCACACCCCCTGCCTGCAACATGGCGCCCCGCGGCGCCCTGGCCGGGGGTCCAGCCTCACCTGTACAGGGGGTCTCTGGTGTCGGGGTTGTCATGGAAGGTGGTGTCCCCGAAGACCACGGACTTCTGCACCTTGCAGCCCACAGGGAAGGTGTCCCCCACCACGGCCCACTGCGGGGGGGGCGACAGGTGTCCCTGGGGGGCTTGTACCACGGCCTGCCCGCTCCCTGCCGTGGCTGTGGGTCCGCCCCCAAGGTGTGGGGTGGTGCATGTGGGTCAACCCCAAGGTGTGGGGCGATGCAGATGGGTCCAACCTCGAGGTGTGGGGCGATGAGTGTGGGTCCGACCCCGAAGTGTGGGGCCCACCCCAGCATGTAGGGTGATGCCTGTGCGGCCGACCCTGAAGTGTGGGGCGATGAGTGTGGGGCTGACTCCAAGGTGTGGGGTGATGCGCATGGGTCTGACCCCGAGGTGTGGGGCGATGCAGATGGGTCCCTGCTCACCTGGGGCTCCCCGAACAGTGCCAGGACCTTCCCCAGGTCGTGCAGCAGCCCCACGAGGTGGAACCAGTCTGGGGGCAAGCGGGGCCGTCACCCGCCGCGGGACGTGGCCCCATGGGGGCTCCACGTCACCGGGGGGGGGGGGTCAGCGGCCCCACCTTTGTCGGGGTGGGCCCTGCGGATGCCCTCGGCGGTTTGGTATGCGTGGTAGGAGTTGGGGAAGTCCACGTCGGGGTCGGACTCATCCACCAGCTGGTCCAGCAGCTCCAGCGCCTCCATGGCGCCCATCTTGCGCAGGGAACAGCTCCCGTACTCGGCGCTCTGGGGACATGGTGGGCGCTGGGGACCCCTCGGGACCCTCCCCGGGGCGGTGCGGGGAGTGGGGGCCCCCCCCCCCCCGGCAGGGTGGGACCCGCAGCGGTGGGGTGCGGGGTGGGAGCTCACACCTTCTTGCGGACGAAGTCGACGGTCTGGTGGGTGTGCATCTGCAGGTAGGTGTTGTAGACGCGGTCCAGCAGCTTCCCCTCCTGCGGCGCGGCAGCAGGCTCGGGGCGGGGGCTCCAGGGGGGTGCGGGACCCGCCCAGCGTCCCCCAGGCGGGGACTGTATGAGGGACACCCAGGACCCCCCCGCCTGGGGGTCAGCACCCGTCCCAAGGGCAGGGTGACCTGCCCGGGCTCACCCTGTAGTTGCGGTACTCGGACTTGGCCTTGCCGGACTCGGGCCCCTCGGGGGGGTTGGCGTCCTGGGGGGTGAAAGGCCGGGCTCGGTCAGTGGGGTGACAGAGAACACCCGGGGGGGGGCAGGCCGTGTTCCCCAAAGGGTAGGGAGCCCCCGCCATCACCAAAGGAAGATTCTGAACGTGTGGCACGGCATGGCACTGGCACCCCCCCGCCGTGGCTGCGGGACCCCCTCCCCCCCAGCCCCACAGCATGTCACCCGCTATGGGGTGAGTGTTCACTTGCTCCCGTGGGGCTGGCACCCCCACCGCAGGGAGGGCATCGGGGGGGTCTCCACCCCCCTACCCCCCTGAAAAGGCAGCAGCCGCAGTGCTGAGCTGCGCCAGCCCCCACCCTGCCCCATGGGGGGATGCTGTGGGGCTGTGCCCCGCGGCCCCATGGATGGGGGGTACGTGTGCTGTCCGTGCGCATCTGAGGGGACCTGCACCCCCACATGTGGGGCAATGTGTGTGGGTCCGACCCCAGGGTGTGGGGTGATGGGTCTGGAGTCTGACCCTGAGGTGCAGGGAGATGCACGTGGGGCTGACCCCCATGTGTGGGGCGATGTGTGTGGGGTCTGACCCCGAGGTGTGGGGCAATGGGTGTGGGTCCGACCCCGAAGTGTGGGGCGCTGCCTGTGGGGCTCAGGGTCCCGCCTGCCTGTACTCACCGCCTGGAGGCTCCTCATGCCGTGGCGAGGGGGGGTGGGCTCTGGGGCGGCCCCCGCGACCCCTGGCTTTATCCGCGCGGGGGCAATGGGTCACCAGTTAACCCGCCCCCGGTTAATGTTTGAGCCCACGGCCCCGGGGGACGCTGCCCCCTGCGTGGGCAGGGGCTGGGGACACTCGGCCCCCGCTGGGGACCCTGTGCTGCCGCCCCGTGCCCTGGGACCCCCCACCCCGACCCCTGGGCTGCAGACCCCCAGCCATTGGTGGCCCCTCCAGTGGCCAACGTGGCCTCTGACGCCTCACAGGGGCAAAGTGGCACCCCCCGCACCTGCCCCGGTGACGTTGTGACAGGGGCACAGTGAGATCCCTCTGTCAGGACATGCCTGACGGCACGGTGAGGGGCTGTGGGCAGCAGAGGGGACGGGAGTGGCGGGGGCCAGGGGCAGCAGTTGTGGGCCACCACCCTGGCACAGCCCTCGCCACCCGGCCACTGATGGCCCCGGGGGCCACCAGTGCTCCCACGGGACCCACGCCTGCATGGGCCAGTAGAGACTGTGGGGAGTGAGACCCCTGGCACGGTCCCCACTCTCTCCCGCGGGACCCCCCACACGCGTCTCCCCTTTGGCCTCCTCTTCCTCCTCCTCCTCCTCCTCCTCCTCCCCCCCCTCGGCTCCTGTACAGACCCTCTGGCCTTGTCAGGGCTGTGGGTGCCAGGCGGCCATTGCTGGGATGGACACTGCACGGCTGTCCCCCCCGCGTGGCTGTCCCCATGCTCACTGCTGTCCCCCCCGCGTGGCTCTCCCTGTCCCCCCTGCATGGCTGTCCCTGCACTCACTGCTGTCCCTGCTGCAGGGCTGTCCCCATGTTTGCTGTTGTCCCCCCGACGCATCCCTGTTCCCGCCATGCTGCCATCCCTGCGGGAAGCAGCCGGTGCCCGTCACCTTCTGTCGCCGGTGGCCGTGGAACGCAGGTGCCCCCCCCGTGCCCGAAGCCCCCCCCCCCCCCCGGCCCCCCGTTCCCGTGGGAAGGCGCCCGCCGGCACCAGAGCTGGGGCTGCTGCCAGGCTTTATTCTGCACCGCGCTCGCAGCGGGGAGCGGGACCCCCAGGCGTGGGGCTCAGCGCTGACCCCGCCGAGGGCTGGGGGTCACCGCGCTGCTCCCGTGGGGCGCCTCACCCCGCTGCCGCAGGATCTCCCGTGGGACCCCCCCCATCCTGTCCCTGTCAGGGCGCTCGAGCCGAAGCCGGGACCCCCGGGAAGGAGGGAGAGGGGCTGGGAGCTGCACCCCTGGGTGCTCCCCCCACCCTCGCCACTGCTGCTGCGGGTGGGTGCTGGGGGGCAGGGGTACCCTGGGGGGACAGGGGTGTTCCTGGGGGGCTGGGGGTGCTCTGGGGATTGGGATGCTCCTGGGGGACGGGGGTGCTCCTGGGGGGCTGATGGAGTTGCTCCCAGGAGGGACAAAGGTGCTCCAGGGGATGGGGGGATGCTCATGGGGGGATGACAAAGGTGCTTTTTTTGGGGGGGGGGGGGCCCTGTACCCAGAGGTCTGTGGGTGCTGCTGGCAGGAAGGATCAAGGTGCTGGGGGGCTGAGCTCCATGTCCCCCCCCCACTGGATCCGTCCCCCTCTGCCATCCCTGTGCCAGGGCTGGGGGGCAGCCTGGGATGGGGGGGGGACAGGGACCCTGACAGGCTGGTGCCAGGGGCTGCACATCCCCCTCCCGCCAGGCCAGGGGGTGACACCAGTACACCTGGGGTGTCACGCCATGGGGTGACAGGGCCCCCATCCCAGTCCCCCCGAGCCCGTGGGGGTACAGCGTGTCCCCAGTGGGGCCAGGGGCTGTCCCCAGCCTGCCCCAGACATGCCTGAAGCTGCTCCAGGGGACAGGAGGGGACAGGGCAGGAGTGGGGAGGGGACAGGGGCAGGAGGGGGGCACAGGACCCCCCGGCCACTCCTCTGCTGCCCCCATCCCCGTTCCCGGGGGCAGCTCGTCATCCCCTGGCGCCCACCAGCACCCGGTCCCCGTCTCGCCGCAGGGCTGGGGGCTGTACTGGGGGGGACACAGGGTGCCAGGGGAAGGGGACACCATCCTCCCCCGGGGGAGGGGTGGGACCCCCGAGGTGCTGAGCCCGAACTGGGACGCGTGGGGGACGGTGCTGGGGACTGCCCTGTGCCCCCGCCCTGGCTGGGGGAGCTGGAGCAGGACCCCCTTCCCCCTCGCAGCCGAGCTGCCCTGCTGGGCACGGGGGGGTCTGGGGTGGGGGCGAGGGGCTGCAGTGGGGTACAATGGGGGGCAGCAGCGGGGCTGGCCCCCCCCGGGGCCGTGCGTGCCATGGCCGGGTGCTGAGCTGCTGAGTCAGGGGGGAGCGCGGCCTCTTGCACAAGGTGCTGCTGCAGTCAGCAGGATCCCCCGCCGCCCCTTGGACCCGCCGCCGCCGGCCACCACGGGCCACCAACGGCCACCACGGGCCACCGCCTTCTTGCCCTGCGCCCGTGCTCCTGTCCGCTCCATGGGGCTCCGGTGGCAGGGGGGGGAGAACAACACTCCCTCCGTGGGGACGCTGCCGTGTCCCTGGTGGGGCCGTGGCCGGAGCCGGGCTCTGCCGGGGGGCACCGGGCCCCCCCAGAGAGGTGCGGAGGGAGCCCAGCCACGTCTGACTCTGGAAGCACTTTAGTGGGGGTCCCGCGGGGCAGGGGGGGCACGGCCGTCTGCTGCGGTGTGTCCGTGTGTCCCCCCCCCTCACCCGTAGCTGTGGGGGCTGTTGGGGTTCATGGGGGATGAGTCCTGGCGGCCCGACTGGCCCATCAGTTGCCAGAGGCGGTGGCTCAGGTTCTGCACCTGGCAGGTGCCCAGCACGCAGCCCACCCGCAGCAGCTGCCCGTGCTGCAGCCGCCCCGCCGCGTGCCGCCGGCCGCGCACCCCATGCCGCGGCACCGCGCCGTGGCCAGGATGGGGGGCCAGCCGGGGTCTGTGCCGGGGGGGCCAGCTTCGGGCCCCGATGCGGGACCAGGGGTCTGCGCCGCGGGATGAGCAGTCGGTGCCGGGGGGCGAGCTGGGGGCCGTGGCGTGGGACGAGGGGTCCGTGGCGTGGGATGAACTTCGGGCTGTGCCGTGGGATGAAGGGTCTGTGCCGGGGGACGAGGGGTCCGTGCCGGGGGGTGAGCTGGGGTCCCTGGCGTGGGATGAGCTTCTGGCCATGTCGGGGGACGAGGGGTCCGTGCCGGGGGGCGAGCTTCGGGCTGTGCCGTGGGACGAGGGGTCCATGCCGGGGGGGGCCGCCGGCTGGCTGCAGCGGGGCGGGGGGCTGCGGTCCTGGGGGCTCCCCGAGGAGCGGGGCTGGGGAGGGTCTCCGGTCCGGGGGCTCCCTGCAAGAGAGCACAGGGGGTCAGCGCGGGGGGGCAACGGCAGAGCCAGGGCATCCTGGGCAGGGGGACGGGGGGCCTGGCTGTGCCACGCTGGGGATGCCATGGTGGGCTGGGGGGACGCAGCCCCCCAGCCTTGCCTGCCCCCCCAGCCGCTCTGCCCTGGGCCCAGAGGAGGAGGAGGAGGACGCTGAGGAGGAGGAAGAGGAGGAGGAGGCGGCAGCGAGGGCAGAGGAGCTGCTACCTGCAGCCACACACGTACTCCCTGCTCCGGCGTCCTGCCATGGCGGCAGGGCCACGGGAGCTGCCACCCCCCGTCCCCCCCTTCCCACCCCGCACCAGTGGGGCTGGGACACCCCCGTCCCCCCCCTTCCCCCTGGACCCTCGCCAGCCCCACACTGACCCACAAGCGCCAGCACCACTGGGGCCATGCGGGGTCCCCAAGCTCCCGGGGTCCCCATGGACAAACAGGGCCCCCCCGGCGCTGCCAGCTCTGGCACAGCCCGGGCCGGCCTCCCCCCGCACAGGAGCCGGTGACCCCACACCTTGGGGGGGGACACCCGCCATGGTGGCCCCAGGGCTCTGCCGCCAACCCGGGGGGCTGCCCAGGAGGGATCCGCGGCACCGGGATGGCTACGGGGGTGGCATGGGGACGGGGCAGCGCTGGGGGGAGCACCCTGCTCCGGCACCCACTGCCGAGCCCCCCGCACACACACATCCCCGCACATGCGGTAATGGGCACACGCGTGTCCCGGTGCACGCACACATGTGCACGCTCTGTAACCCCCGTACACACACAGCACACCCACGGCACGGCGTGCATGCAGACACGCACACGGTGATCCCTGTACACACACACGCCAGCACACGCGTGTCCCAGCACACACACGCTCCATAACCCCAGTATGTGCCAGCACACGCGTGTCCCAGCACACACACACGCTCCATAACCCCAGTACATGCCAGCACACACGTGTCCCAGCACACACACACGCTCCATAACCCCAGTACGTGCCAGCACACGCGTGTCCCAGCACACGCACACGCTCCATAACCCCAGTACGTGCCAGCACACGCGTGTCCCAGCACACGCACACTCCATAACCCCAGTACCTGCCAGCACACGCGTGTCCCAGCACACGCACACTCCGTAACCCCAGTACCTGCCAGCACACGCGTGTCCCAGCACACGCACACTCCGTAACCCCAGTACCTGCCAGCACACGCGTGTCCCAGCACACGCACACTCCGTAACCCCAGTACCTGCCAGCACACACGTGTCCCAGCACACACACATTCCGTAACCCCAGTACCTGCCAGCACACGCGTGTCCCAGCACACGCACACACTCCATAACCCCAGTACGTGCCAGCACACGCGTGTCCCAGCACACACGCGCACTCCAGAGCCCCTGCACACACAGAGGTAATGCCAGCCCCCCGGTGCACACCCACGGCATGACGCGCTGCAGGTGTCCCGCATGCCCACGCAGCCCCACACCGACCCCGTCCCGTGGGGACGCCGGGTGCCGGGGGCTTGTCCTGTCTGGGCCACGGCAAGGCCAGACACCGCTTGGCCACGAGCCACGGGAGCGGGGACAGAGGCCAAATTCCTCCTGCCCCGCAGAGCCGGGAAGCCCCGGGGCTGGGGCGGGGGGGGGAGCCCCCGCTGCCCCTTCCCGTCCCAGGGCTGTTTACAGGAGGCGGCCGGTGCCCGGAAACACCGGTGGCCTCGGCCTTCCCGTCCTGGTGCTGCCGGGGACACGGCACGCGGGACTTTCCTGGCCGGCTTCGTTTCCAGCCCCGGTGCTGCCGGCCCCCCACGCCAAGCAGCCCCCCCCATATCGGTGTCCCGCGGGACGGCCCCCGCACCCCCCTCCTGGCACGACGGGCGCCCACCTTGGCCCTGCTCCTGGCGCGTCCGGGGTCCCGTGGGAGCAGGAGCCGCAGCGATCCCACGCCTGCTCCCGAGCCCCGCCAGAGACGCTGCGGGGCACCCCCCTGCCGTGGGGCACCCCCCTGCAGCCCCCCAGCGTGGCTCCCAGCCCGCTGCACCGTCCCCCCGCTGCCACCCACCCCGCTCCCACGGCCGCAGCACCCACGTCTGGGCCCCGTGCGGCGGGGCCCGGCCTGAGGAACACCCCCCCCAGCAGCACACGGCTGCCCCCCCCTTCCCCCGGGACCCCCACGGCGCTGTGTCCGTGCCATCCCGCCCAGCCCGAGCCCGGTGTCGGGGTGCCCCGGTGTGTGTCCCCCCATATCTATCCCCACATGCTCCGGGCAGGGCCCCCCCTCCCCGCCCCCCCGGGAGCTGCGCCAGCGGCTGCCTGCGGCGCCGGGAATCCCTCGGGAGCCAGAGGCAGGATTCCCACGGCGCGGGCACGGCCCAGACCCGCTCCTCAAGCAGCAACACGCACACGCAGAGCCTGTGCTCACACCTGCGTGCGCACACACACACGCCGAGCCCGGGCACGCACACGCCGAGTTCTTGCACACGCGTGCAGCCACACGTGCCGTGGCACACACCCCCATGGTCTCTTGCACACGCATGGCACACGCGCCCCCCGGGATATCACACGTGTACCCTCTGTGCTCTCGCACGGCACACGCATCCACCGGCTCTCACACACACGGCACATGCACCCCCCAGCTCTGGCACACGCACGGTACACGCAACCCCTGTGCTCTCACACACAGATGGCACATGCACCCCATGGTCTCTCACACATGTATGGCACACGCACCCCCCGGGCTCTCGCACACGTGTGGCACACACACAGGATCTCGCACACGCACCCCCCAGGCTCTCGCACACGCGTGGCACACGCGTGGCACACACACCCCCACAATCTCGCACACACACCCCCCGGGCTCTCGCACACGCGTGGCACACGCATGGCACACACACTTCCAGGATCTCACACACGCACCCCCCGGGCTCTCGCACACGCATGGCACACACACCCCCAGGATCTCGCACACGCACCCCCTGGGCTCTCGCACACGCGTGGCACACACACCCCCAGGATCTCGCACACGCGCCCTCTCCATCACGGCGTGAACCGAGACCCCGTCCACCCGCTGCCCGCAGACACGCGTGAACACGCCTGCACACAGGTACCCGGCCCCCCCCAACGCGCCTCGCCGCCCCCGCACGCCCTGGCCGCATCCCGCCCCCTCCCAGCACCGCTCCCCCATTCCCCCGGGACACGGGGGGCCCGGGACCCCTCGCCCCCCTCCCTCCACCTCGTCCCCCCGGGTCCCCCCCGGCGCCGCAGGGACAAGCAGCGGGGGCAGGGTTGGGGTGCGGGTGGGAGATGGTGCCCAGGGGACCCCCCAGCCCCCCCCCACCCCGCAGCCCCCCCGGGACTCCGCCACAACCTGCCGCCGGGCAGGACGGACAGACGGACGTGCCCCCCTGCCCAAACCCCGGGGCTCCGCGGGCGGCCGGGGGGGGTGACAGACGGACACGGGGGTCTGGGGCAGGAGCGAGGGCACAGACCCCCCCACGCGGGGCCGGGCGGGGGGGGCAGGGCTGTGTCCTGGGCCCGGGGGGGGGGCGGGGGCACAGAGCGGTCCTGGGCAGGGGTGTGGGCGGGGGGGGGGACACAGAGACACCCCGGGAAGGGGCTCGGGCGGGGTGGGGGGTGGGGGGGCACGGAGCCCCTCCGGGCAGGGGGGGTGCAGGCGGGGGGGGGGCACGGGGGTGTCCCGGGCAGGGGGGGGCGGGCAGCCCCATACAGGGGGGGCAGAGAGAGGGTGCGGGCGGGGGGGGGGCAGGCGGGGGGGGTGTGTGTGCACAGAGCCGCTCGGGGCAGGGGGGGGCACAGAGCTGTCCCGGGCGGGGGAGGGGGGGAAGCGGGGGGGACACAGAGCCAGCCCAGGCAGGGGTGCGGGACGGGTGGGGGGCACAGAACCGGCCCGGGCAGGGGGTGCAAGCGGGGCGGGGCGGGGGGGGACACGCACAGAGCTGTCCCGCGCAGGGGTGCGGGCAGAGAGGGGACACAGAGCAGCCCCGTGCAGGGAGATGCGGGCGGGGAGGCACAGAGCGGTCCCTGGCGGGGGGGAGCGGGGGGGGGGGGGGCGCACAGAGCCGGCCCAGGCAGGGGTGCGGGCAGAGGGTGCGGGACAGGTGGGGGGCACAGAACCGGCCCGGGCAGAGGGTGCGGGCAGGGGGGGGGCGCACAGAGCTGTCCCGGGGAGGGGTGGGGGGGGCACAGAGCAGCTCCAGGCAGGGGTGCGGGCAGAGGGGCGGGCGGAGGGTGAGGGGTGGCGCAGCACCGGCCCGGGCGGGGGGGTGCTGCGGGCGGGGGGGTTGCGGGGTCCCGGCTCACCTGCGCCTGGGGGAGCGGCCGCGGGGCAGGGCCAGGCCGTGGGGCAGCTCCAGCAGACACAGCGCCAGGCTGATGCAACCCAGCGCCAGCCGCGGGGCTCGCATGGCGGGGCCGGGCGGGACGCGCTGCGGGAGAGAGACGGGCCGGGGCTGGGTGCGGGGCCGGGCTCAGACCGCCCCCCCGCAGCCCCCCGCTCCCCCCACTGCCCAGCCCCGTCCCGTCCCGCAGCCCGCTGGGGGTCCCGGCCGTACCTGGGCAGAGACGCGGGGGCCGGGTGCGGGGTCGGGGTGCGGGGTCAGGCCGGGTCCGTGCCTCGCTCGGCGCTGCCGCTCCCCGCCCCGGCCCAGGTTAAATATCGCCGGGCTCGGCCGGCGAGGAGGAGCCGAGCGGCCGCGGGAGGAGCCACCGGCACGGGGCGGGGGGGGCGCTCCGCACCGGCCCCGCACCGCCCCCCCCCCCCCCAGCGCCGCCGCGGCTTCCCCGGACCCGCCCGGGAACCATCCCGGGGGGTCGGGATGGGATGGGGCGGGGGAAGCGGGTCGGGATAGGGCTGGGGGACCCATCCCGGGGGAACAGGACGGGACAGGAATGGGAGACCCATCCAGGGAATCCGGGCTGGGGCTGATGGGGGGGTCAGGGTATTCCCCACCCCCCCGCCAGCCCCTTTCCCAGCACCTGCGCTCCCGGGGGGCAGCCCCGGGAGCCGTCCCGCCCCCCCCATCCCGCTGCCATCCCAGTGCGGACCCCCCCCAGCCCCGCTCGCTGCTCCGCGCACCCGGGGGGCAAACCCAGGCTGGGGGGCGAGGGGCGCATCCCGCCTCCCTTCCTCAGCGCAGCCCAGTGCGGCCAGTACCTCTTGCCCCACGCTGCCCTGTCCCCCGGGAGGGGGGCAGCACCACGGCCCCCCCCGCAGCGGGGCCGCCCGCCCGCCCCTTCTCCCGCGGCTCCTTTGGGTGGGTGTTTTTAAACGTCCCACGGGCCCGTTCCCGGCAATTGAGGAACGGGACGGCGGGGTCGGGTGCGGCGCTGCCCCGCGGGGAAGGGGCTCCCCGAAAGCGGGGGCGGGCGGGGGGGGCTTGGGGGGCAGCGAGAGCTCAGCGGGGGAAGGGGATCCCCTCCAGCCCCCCTCGCCGGGACCCCCCGCCTCCCGCTCCGGGACGGGGTCTGGGTGTCCCCGGGGGCGAGCAGCCCCCAGCACCCCGGGGTGCCCGAGCCGGGGTCCGCGCCCCCTCCCCTGCCCGCCCCCCCCCTGCCCCCCCCCGCCGGAGGCCCCCGCGTGCTCCGCATCGCTGGGATTCTTCCGCATTACCGGGACACAAAGGCTGCAAACACCCGGCCCGGGGCGGGGGGATTTACCGCAGCACCTGATCCCGGGGCGGGGACGGCCCCCCCCCAGCGGAGCCCGGGGCGGGGACAGCCCCCCCGCGGCTCCCCGCATCTCCCGGGTGGGGGTTGTGCGGGTGACGGGCTCTGCCGCTCCTTTGGGGATGGGTTATCCCGGAGAGAGAAACCCGGTGGGAAAACGGGGCGGGCGAGCACGGGGCATGGCCCAGGCTGCGGGGACACCCCTGTCACCCAGAGGGACCCCGACAGGCTGGAGAAGGGGGTCCCTGTGACCCCCATGGGGTCCAAGCAGGCCCAGTGCAGGGTCCTGCCCCTGGGTGGGGGCAGCCCCCGGTGCCAGCCCAGGCTGGGGATGGAGGGATGGAGAGCAGCCCTGAGAGAAGGGCTTGGGGGGCTGGGGGGGGGAAAAGCCGGCCATGAGCCGGCACCGTGCGCTGGCAGCCCAGAACCCCCCCGCAGCCTGGGCTGCATCCCCAGCAGCGTGGGCAGCAGGGCGAGGGGGGGATTCTGCCCCTCTGCTCCGCTCGGGGAGACCCCCCTGCAGTGCTGCCTCCAGCGCTGGGGCCTCAGCACAGGAGAGACACGGAGCTGTTGGAGCGGGGCCAGAGGAGGCCCCGGAGATGCTGGGAGGGCTGGAGCCCCTCTGCTGTGGGGACAGGCTGAGAGAGCTGGGGGGGTTCAGCCTGGAGAAGAGAAGGCGCCGGGGAGACCTTCCAGCCCCTTCCAGTCCCTAAAGGGGCTCCAGGAAAGCTGGGGAGGGACTCTGGCTCAGGGAGGGGAGCCACGGGACGAGGGGGAAGGGTTTTACACTGGAAGAGGGAGATTGGGATGAGATATTGGGAAGAAATCCTTTGCTGTGAGGGGGGTGAGCCCCTGGGCCAGGGTGCCCAGAGAAGCTGTGGCTGCCCCATCCCTGGAGGGGTTCAAGGGCAGGTTGGACGGGGCTTGGAGCAACCTGGGCTGGTGGGAGGTGTCCCTGCCCAGGGCAGGGGGTGGCACTGGGTGGCCTTTAAGGTCCCTTCAACCCAAACCCTTCTGTGATTTTATGATGCACCGACCCCCTTCCCAGGGCTCCCCGCCACAGGCCATGCCGCAGTGGGATGCCACCCTGTCACCTGCACGGCCCTGGCACCCCAAAGCCCCCCAGGCAGCGCCATGCCGGGGGTCCGGGCTGGGCTCCCCCAGGACCCTGCTCCGGTCCCCATCGGTCCGCGGCTCAGCGGGAGCGGGGACTCGGGCTCATTAGCGTGTGGTTAATGCAGGTTTCGGGGGGGGGGGGGGGGGGGGGGGGGCGGGGGAGCCGCCCTCGCTGGCCGATCCCCCCTTCCCCGGCGGAGGCAACGGGTGGGGGTCTCTCCCCAGGCCGCCCCCACCGCCCCGGGGGCGTCCGCTTCCGCCCCCCCCTCCCCGCCCAGTGCTGGACCCAGCCCGCGGCAGCACCTCCCCCCCCACCCGGAGCTCTTCGCCACGGCCCCAACAGCTTAATTAGCTTAATTACCGCCCGGGGGAGGGCGGCGCCTGCAGCCCCCTCCCCGCTCCCCCTGGGGCAGGTGCGTGGGACAGGAGCGGGGGGGGGAGGGGCTGCACCCCCGGCAGGACCCGGCCGAGAGCCCCCCGACCTCGCGGGGACCCCCGGGGGGGGCGGTCAGGGCTCCACCATTGTGTCTGAGCCCCCCCCCCCCCCACGGCAGAGCCTCCGCACTTGGCTGACCCCCACTCGTGGGGCAGCGGAGGGGAGCCCTGCGGGCACTGGGGGGGGCTGGGGAATCCCCGCCCAGACGGGAATTTGGGGGGTCTTGGGGGATCTTGCCCCCGCCCCCCCCGCGCGTGGGGTCCCGTGGGATCCGGCCCATCCCCTCCCCCCCCAGTTCTGGGGTCCCGTGGGATCCGGCCCCTGCCCCCCTGCCCGTGGGGTCCCGTGTACCGGGGGGGGGCGGCGGCCGGGCGGCGCCGAGCTGCCCCCCCATCCCGCACGCACCCCACGTCGCGCTCCCGCGTGGGAGTGGGAACGGGGATTTTCCCGGTGAATCATCCCGGCGCCCGTCCCGGCGCCCCACGGGCGGCTGCGGGGGACGGGGGCACTGCGCCCGGGACCCCGGCCCTCGGGGGGGATCTCCCGGAGGGGGGGGTCACACCCGGGGGCTGGGCACACTCGGGTGACCGTGTGCGTGGGAGCTTGGCGCGATCCGGGCCGCGCACACGCGGGCACCCTGCGGGGTCCCGCACACCCGAGGGGGGGTGTGCACACCGGGGGATCCCCGCACACCGGGGGATCTCTGCACACGCGTGTCCGTGCACACCGGGATCCCCGCACACCCCTGTCCGTGCACACCCAGGGGGTCCCGGCACACCGAGCTCCCCCCACACGCGTGTCCATGCACACCCAGGGGGTCCCCACGCATCGGGAGTCCGTGCACACCCGTGTCTGTGCACACCCAGAGGGTCTTTCACACCGGGGGTCCCCAAATGTGTGTGTCCGTGCACGCTGGAGAGGTCCCCGCACATCGGGGTTCCCGCACACCCGTGTCCCCGCACACTGGGGGTCGGGGTCGGGTACACGGGGGGTCCCGCACGCCCGTGTCCATGCACACTGACGGTTCTGTGCGCACCGGGGTCCCCGCACACCTGCGCATGCGCCCGCACACCCGTGTCCCCGCACACTGTGGGTTCCCCGTACACCCGAGGCATCCCCTCAAACCCGGGTCCCCGCACACGGGGGCCCCCGCACACTGAGGGTTCCCCGCACGCCCGAGGGGTTTCCGCGCACCGGGGGCCGTGCTCACCGGGGGGGTCCCCGCACACCCGTGTCCCTGCACACCCGAGGGATCCCCGCACACTGGGGTCCCCGCACACCTAGGTATCCCCGTACACTCGAGGGGGGGTGTCCGTGCACAGCGGGGGGTCCCCGCACACTCGTGTCACCGCACACCTGGGTCCCCGCGCACCGGGGTCCCCGGACACCCGAGGGATCCCCGCCCACCGGAGGTTTCCCGCAGACCCGTATCACCGCACACCGGCGTGTCCCCGCACACCCGAGTCCCCGCACACCCATATCATCGCATACTGGGGTGTCCCACACACACACAGGGGTTCCCGCACACCCGAAGGGGGTGATCCGTGCACACCGGGGGGTCCCCGCACCCCTGTGTCCGTGCACACCCGAGGGGTTTCCGCACACCGGAGGTTCCCCGTACACCCGTGTCCCCGCACAGCTGGGTCCCCGTACACCCGAGGCGTCTCCGCACACCCGTGTCCGTGCTCACCGGCGGGTCTCCGCACACCCGAGGTGGGGTGTCCGTGCACACCAGGGAGTCCCCGCACACCCGTGTCCCCACATACCGGGGTCCGCGTACACCCGAGGGGTCCCCGCATACCGGGGGTTCCCCACCCACCCGCGTCCCTGCACACCGAGGGGTCCCCGTACACCCGTGTCCGTGCTCACCGGGGAGTCCCCGTACACCCAAGGGGGGGTGTCCCCGCACACCGGGGTGTCCCCGCACAACCGTGTCCGTGCTCACCGGGGGTTTCCGGCACACCCAGCTCCCTGCACACCGGCGTTCCCGCACACCGGGGTGTCCCCGTACACCCGAGGGGGGGGAATCCGTGCACACCGGGGGGTCCCCGCACACCCGTGTCCCCGCACACTCGAGGGGGGGGGTCCCAGCAAACCGGGGGGGTCCCCGCCCCCCCCCCGGGGGAACCCCCGTCCCGAGGCCCCGCCCCCACCGCCGAGGCCCCGCCCCTCCCCTCTCTTCCCGCCCAATGGGCTGCGTGGCCCCGCCCCCTCGCTCCCCGGCCGGCGCATGCGTAGGGCGGCTCCGCCCGGGCCGGGCCAAGCGCGAGCGGGGGGCCAAGATGGCGGCGGTCGGCGGGGAGCGCGGGCGGGCGGGCGGCGCGGCGGCGGCGGTGGTGGGGGGGCTGTGAGCGGCCGCTGGCCCCCCGCCATGGCCCGCCTGGCCGACTACTTCGTCCTGGTGGGATACGACCCTGGAAAACGCGGTGAGAGGCGGCTGGGGGGGCGGGGGGGCGCGGTCGCTGTCATAGGGCCGGGGGTCAGGGCCCGGGCCCGGGCCCAGGCCTAGACCGAGGGTCCCGGGGGCGGCGGGGGGGGGGGGGGGGGCTTCAACGTCCTTCAACGGTGCTGCCCGGGCCCTGCCCGTGAGGCGGACCGGCCCGGGGCGCGGTTCCGCGCCCCGGGCCGGTCCGCCTCACGGGCAGGGCCCGGGCAGCACCGTAAATCCCCTCAGAGCAAGGCCGGGGGAGAAGCACCGTCCCTGGGGGGCAGCAGCTCCAGCCGCCCCCTCCTCGGGGCCTTACGGGCCTTCGCTCCGTTCGCCGGCTGCCACAAAACGTTTGTGCGTCGTTGTGCTAAATTACAGGTTTCTGTCGTTCTAGTGGCTGACCCCCCCCCCCCGCCCCCCCACTCCCTCCTCTGCCGGCTGAGCTGTCACCGCTGTGGAAACACTGGCTGGGGTTGGTTTGTGTGTGGGGGGGGTTCTGTCCACAGCTTGCTCCCAGCCCACATCCCCTCCCCGAGGAGACCCAGATTCCCTCCTGGGAAGACCCAGATCCCTCCCAGCAGACCCAGACCCCCCCAGGATGGGGATGTCGTGCCCCAGTCGGTGCTGGGGGCGTCTCGGGGGCTCCCGACCCACAGCTCTGTTTAGAGACTTCGTCCTCGGCCCACGTCTGTTCTTGTGTGGGGTCGGTTGTGTTGGTTGCGGGGTTTCATTTGTTTGTGGGCTCTTTCCGTGACGCCGCCTTCTGCTTTCCTGCACCCGACGTTTTTTTGCTAAAAACTAGCGCTGTAGGCGTTATAAAGGAGGCTGAGCTTACCTAAAATGAGGACTTCCTTGCAGAACAGACACCAAGAGCATCAATTCCCCAAATTGCACATTGACAGGGGAAGAGGCTGGTGGCTGGGATTGTTTTAAGTGCGCACTCGGAGCTGAGGAGAGGGAAATCCTTTTCCACGCAGCGCCTGTTAAATCGTGGGTTTGATTATTATGGGAAGTTGTTGAGGCTGAGAGCGTAGTTTTAACGTTCAGAGCGGCTGCACGGTTGTACGGATGGGGGTGTTTTCAGTGCGGATCCCAACACCTGTCACTGATGCTCCGTCTCCCCGGTGCCCGAGCGGCCGGGGGCTCCCCTGTGTAAGGCAGAGCTCTGGGCAGCATGGCCTGCAGCTCCTCTGCACATCCAGCATCAGGAAGGCGTTGGGATGGAAAGCAGCCATTCCGGAGAAGAATTTTGATGTTTTCTGAGGAGTCTGATTGTGTGGTGGGGTGTTTTATTATTATTATTATTATTATTGCAGGCGTCTTGCCCTGGTGTCACAGCGTCCCATAGCACCAGAGCGGGAAGGAGCCACTCTGTGCCTGTGGGATCTGCAGGAGGTGGGCTGGGAGCAGACGCAGCGGCCTCTCGGGAGCAATTGTAGGGCTGGGGCGATGCTTTGCAGCTGTACTGCCTTCACCCCGCTTCTGAGGGCCGTCTCTGGGGCCTCTGAGCATTTCCTTCGGCACCTTCTTACTTATCTCAGCCTCCGTTGTGGAGCTGTGGCTGGTGTTTGCAGCATAACGCCGGTGGTGGTTCGTGGCAGTCAGTAACTGGTGGGGTGCGGTGGGGCTCGTGGAGCAGGTGAGTGCTGCGGTCGTATGTTCCTTGTCTTGAGACTTGGAACCCTGAGTTTCAGAAGGGAACAATACATGCCATGCGCCTTCCAGCTGTCGTCTGAGACTCGTTTGGGGAAGACGGACAGTGCTCTGAGGTGAAGTGGTTACCTGCAGTGGGACATTAGAAAGGAAGGAAATTAATGAATTGTATTCCCCTGACTTAAATGTTCACTTTTTTGTGTTTTAAATCTCATCTGTAGCGTATAGGCCGGAGAATTGAGCTGAACTTGCTTGTGTTTCGGCTAGTGCAGACCTTGGTGAACATCCAGCCTTGACCTGGAAGCCATTAGCAGGTCTTGGTGGTACAAAAAGCTGCCGCCAGCCGTGGCTCTTGTCCAGTGGTGGCTGTCCCAGTAAAAACATGTGTAAATTCTAGCCTCAACCTCCCTGACCTCGGCCTCCGGCCCCAGGTCTGAGAGGCCCTCGAACCAGGGGGTGAGGTGGTATTAGCTCTGCTGCAGCAGAGTGCTTTTAGGCTAGAGTCCTGTTTCAATTAGCGATGCAGTTGAGAGTTGCAGGCCTTGCCTAGGTGGCATTTCGGCTGAGCAGAGCTGCTCTTGAAGTGAAGCTTGAGGTCTGCGGGGCTGCCACTTCCCCGTGACTGTGGATGGAGGCCTCGTCATGGGCTCAGGGCCCGCAGGGGACACTCGCCAGCCCAGGGTGTTTGTCCATGGTAGGAAGTGGTTGTTTTCTGTGCTGCTTTGTACAACTCGGGTGGGCTTTTTGCCACTGGCATGACAGACAATTGGGGATCTCTGCTGGGGGAGGTGGCCAGAAGACACGATGCTGTCTTCCTCGCACACGGCGAAGCTGCGGGGTGGCGAGATGTGTCCGTGGGGACGTTCCACTGCAGAGCCTGTGCTGCTGAGATAACGCAGTCAGAGGTGACCTCGCCGGGGAGAGGGACCCAGAAGTCCTCTGCCAGAGAAGGGCACTGGCCAGCACCTTGCAAATGTCTGCTCTGGCTGGTGACAGCTCAAGCAAAACCCTCTGCCGTCCCAGTCCGCAGGTGCCCGAGTGTTCCCCCAAGCTGTGTGACGGGCCGTTTGAAGCCAGACGCATGTCCCAGTGATGTGCCAAGCCCTTGTGAGCACCCCCGAGGATCAGTCTGCAAAGGATGTAAAGACTGACTGATACCAGTTGTTTGGTTTTTGGGATCAATATAGCAACGCATATTGCCCACGTGCTGTCCTGTTTTCACATCCCCCTCCCTACAGGGAGCTTAGATAATGTTTGGAGGAAGGGCACGCCGCACTCATCTGCCAGTGACTAATTGCTTTACAGGTTGGGTTAGTCCCGGTGGAGCTGTGGCATGGGCAGCAAGCTGCTCTGCCGTGGCCGTGCCAGGCCGGCGCCTCCCTGACAGCCACCAGCACACCCGGGCTGAGGGCTGGGGGGTCCTGCACAGCAGCCGGGAGGGCTCGTGGGACCCTTGGCGCGGGCAGGGAGGGGGCTCTGCTCTGCCCGCAGCTGGAGGGGTGTGTGCGGCAGGGACGTGTTTGTGTGCGGTGAGGTGCTGTGGCTGCCCAGGAGTTCCTGGGCCAGAAGGATTAATGGCTGGGCGGGGATGGGGTTGCAGTTGGGGACGGTGAAAGGGGAAGGTGTGGTGGGACCTGAGGTAGCTCTGCATCATCTCCAGAGGTAGAATCACAGAATGATTTGGATGGGAAGGGACCTTTAAAGGCCACCCAGTGCCACCCCCTGCCCTGGGCAGGGACACCTTCCACCAGCCCAGGTTGCTCCAAGCCCCGTCCAACCTGGCCTTGAACCCCTCCAGGGATGGGGCAGCCACAGCTTCTCTGGGCACCCTGGCCCAGGGGCTCACCCCCCTCACAGCAAAGGATTTCTTCCCAATATCTCATCCCAATCTCCCCTCTTCCAGTGTAAAACCCTTCCCCCTCGTCCCGTGGCTCCCCTCCCTGAGCCAGAGTCCCTCCCCAGCTTTCCTGGAGCCCCTTGAGGGACTGGAAGGGGCTGGAAGGTCTCCCCGGCGCCTTCTCTTCTCCAGGCCGAACTCCCCAGCTCTCTCAGCCTGGCCTCAGGAGGTGTTAACGCAGCGCAGTGCAGTTTTGTGGGAGCAAAACTGAAAGTGATAGAGACTCGAGGGCTGGAGCTGGGCAGCAAGTGGGGTTTGGCGGAGCTCATGTGGGGCTGGCTGGGGGCTGCAATGGTGGAGCCCGGTGTGCCCGCAGTGTTTGCCAGGATTTAGTAGGCATTTGCTCCCGGTGCAGAGTGTGATCTTCCCGAAAGGGCCCAGTCCTCCCCGTCACACGTAGGCTTGTGATGCAGTCGCAATGACAGCTGGAAGCAGCATCTCTGCTGGCATTCTGCTCATCGTGAAGGATGAGAAAAAGGAATGTTAACTCTCAAGAAATGTGTTGTCTGTCAGTGAAACTGGTGTCTTCATGGCACAGCGTGAGACCCTGCGGCCGGCCAGGCGGTGTGACCGGCAGCTGGGCCGGCGGTCAGGCAGGCATTCAGTCGCTTTTCCTCTGGTTTGGCGAGCCCTGCTCCGGCGTGCCCAGCCACTGGATTGTTGCAGGGGTTGAGTCGGGTAGCAGAGGACCAACACACTCCAGTGAGCTGAGCTGTCTCACCAGGAGCTGCGGTGCCTGACCCTGATGTCCGTGTGTCCTGGTCGGTGTGACTGCAGCCATGGCTACTGTGCTGGTATGGAGACAGCTTCTGCATCCATGCTCTTGTGTCTGGAGAGGGGCTGCAGGCTCTGGGGCTCCGGGAGAATATATGGAGATAAATGCGCTCGGCAGTGGAAAATGGGTCTTTTCATATGTGAGTGTTTGTCATATTGTGTCATGATTGCTCACATTATTCTCTGTAAATGGATGTTTTAAAATCTCTTGGCTCTTATCGTTGATGCAGACGAATGACTGCTTTGCAAAGCCAGGACTTTTGGCTGCTTTTTGCCTCGGGATCTGGGAGGTTTTTCTCTGTGTATCCCCCATGGCCTGAGAGTCCAGAACAGCTCAATTTCAAAACACGTTTAACATGGATGAAGGGCTTATCCTAGAGTTTTCTGCATGGAGCACTGAATGAAGCATGGCCTCTTCCCTGTGGGGAGTTAGAAAACAAACAAACAAACAAATATAGGGGGGTTTAGAATACATGCATTTCTGAATAAGCCATTGAGGATCTGCTGCTGTTTCTGTGTCTGAGTTTGCAGCTGCTCGGCCCTCCCTGGCCCTGCCTTCGCTGGGTGCTGCCCGTTCTGGCCAAACCTCTGCGGTTTCCCCCAGGTAAAGCGCAGCGAGGGAGGAGGGAAGGGCTTTTGGCTGGGCAGGTGGTGGGTGACGGGAGCGGAGGCCCCTAGCCCCAGATCTCCTCGGCTGTTCCCCGGTGGATTGCCACGTTTCTCAGGGGCACGGGCTGAGCAGTGTGCTGGGCTGTGATGGGTGCAGCCCCTCCTGCAGTGCCTGCCGCTGCCTCATCCAGAATTCACATTGCTGCTGCCTCCTGAGGCCCGGGCAGCCGGGGGGGGGGGGCTGGTGTGGGGCTGGCAAGGCTGCTTGGAGAACTCGTGGGGAGGTTGCGGCGTTTTCCATATTTCTTTGCGGGTTGTACCACGTTTAGACTACTCTTCAGAAAGCTCCTCGCTACTCCCACAGTCGGGGCTGGGGTTTGGGTGCATTAATTCTGGTTTTTGAGCTTCTGTGGGAGGTAAGGGTGGATGTTGAGAGGAAACTGCCTCCGTGCTCGGTGCTGTCTCTTTCCGTGAAGCCTTTGATGCAGCTTCTGGTGGCGCAGGCCCCATGCAGATGGTCAGAGGAGCGAGGATGCAGGCATGATGCATCCTGCCCTCCTCTGAGGTGCTTGCAGTTTCTCTGCCTCTTGGGCTTTCTCTGCACAGCTGGAGCCGATGCTTGGGGTGAGGAGCTAATGCCAAAAGCTGGAGAAGTTGCAGTAAACCTGCTGGGCAGAGGAGAGCTCTCACGACTCGTCCTGCTACTGTCCCACCTGTGTTTTGAGTCGATTTTCAGCCCGGGAGTGCCAGGCGCTCTGCTGCTGCAAGATGTCCATGCAGCTCTTGCAGGTGGGAGGCATTTCTAACTGGCAGTAAAAATACACTTCGCTCTGTTGTGCGTGGACCCAGCCAAGTGACTCATCGGTTTGACTCAGACTGGGTTCGTGTAATGCGCACATCTAGCTAAAAACCCCATACGTTGAAATGCCTCCAGTGGTTGCTAACAGCGAGCTGTGTTTGCTGTATAAATATTTGCAGAGGGGACCTCGGAAGGAGAGGATGTAATAATCCCTGTACACGCCACGTGCGAAGCCGCCTCTCTCTGCCCAGGTACCTGCTGCTGGGAAGGAGGGAGCGATGCAGCCATCAGCGTGGATGCCTGTCGAAGGGGGTCACCCTACTCCTGGCAGCTGCCTGCCCCCAGCATCCCAGCCGCACTGGTCGGTCTGGGAACTGCAGCTCCTCTGATCCCAGATGCGCTATTAATACTTGTCTTGTTCTCTTTGAACTTTTGCCCAGGAGAAGCTGTGTGTGCTGCAGATCACAAAGCAGGCACTCAGAGGCCTGTCTGTGGCATGGGCTTAGATCTTCGTTCAGCCAGCGCCAGCTCCGATGGATGGGCTGGTGGGTTTAGTCCAGCAGCTCACTGGGTCTCAGCACGTCCAGTTTCCTTCAGGTACTTTGTGTAGATCAGAAGAGATTAGTCCTGTGGTCGCCAGATAATTCATGAGAATGCAGGCCCTGAGAGCCGTGGTTTGTGCCGTGTGGACTCCACTGCCATTTCTTTGTGGCTGTGCAAGTCCATCTGGCTTGTCAGGCCAGCGGCGTGGTGCTGGTAGTGCATTGGTGTGACTGCTCCGGCGTGTCATCTGCCACCGTCATGGGCACTCCAGCGCCTGCATGGGTGCTGCCGGGCAATCGCATCGTGGCTTCTGAAACCTTCTGGTGCTGGCAGGGTCCGGTGAGCCCGTCACCAGCCTCTGCATGAGCTGCGGCTGCACCTGTGTCGTGCTGACCAGCCCCAGGCCTTGCCTGGGTGCCTCTTCCCTGCTGGGCACAGGAATGGCGAGGTCTCTCTTCTCTCCCCACCATCACTTCTCCCTACCCTGTACCTCTCTCTGTGGTGGTTTCCTGCAGCTGCCGGAGCTTGGTTGGGTCAGCGCACACCAGCAGCCTCTCCTGGAGGTGCTGGGGCAGCCGGAGCCCCTGCGGCTGCCTCGTGCGGTCGGCAGCTCCGTTTCCCAAAGGTCACTGAGTGGGATGATGCTTTGAAACAGTCTAAATACGGCACAAGAATCATCTCAGTGTAAAGCTTTCCACTGGTTCACCTCCGCGAGTTGTAAACCTGTGAAGTCGCTTAAGACAAGATGGAAAATTCTCTCTACCCCATCTCGGGTGATCCCTCTGTTTCATGGGGCATTAAATGTGTTTCTTATCAGCGTGGGATGAGTCGTTTTGGCCCTGGGGCAGGTTAAATTGGCACGAAAACTTTAATACTCTGGTCCAGCTGTTTCTCCCCTTTGTGAGGAGGCTCTGCCCTGTCCGGCTGGGTTTCATTGCCAGACACTCCTGTTGTTGTGACCGTCACCAGGAGGTAGCTGGGGTTGGCCTGGCTGCGTGGCACCTGTGTCACGGCTTCGGGAAAGTGGGTGAACATGAGGAGGAAGCATCAGTCTAAAACATATGTTGTAACCAGATTCTTTGACTGTTAGTAATACCTTGTTTACTGCCAGTGAGAATTTTGCAAATTTCTTTTCTGTTTCTCTTGCTCGCGCTCATATTTATCTCAGTGTGAGCAGGAATCTGAAGACTTTGTTTGCAGCAAGTTTCGTTTTCCCATTTCTAGTGCCGGGATGCTGGGCTGGAAAAGCAGCTGCGGTTTTATGGATGCTAAAAACACAAACAAAACCAACTTGGCCCGAGGTAGAAATGTGCCCTGGGGTTCCCAGGCGCTGTGCCTGTGGGAGCTGCTGCTGCGGTGCTGGGACAGGAGGAGCAGGTCGCCGTGAAAACCCCTTCGGTTCGGTTACCCCGAGACGCCTGGGGGGCCGGAGGAGCAGCACTGCTGAGCCGGGGCAGCTTTTCTCTCCTCCTCTTGCTGTGATCGTGGCAGGAAGCCTTCCGGGGCCGGGCTGCTCGTCTTTTCCTCTCTGTGGCTGTAAAGCTTGTGACCACTAAATACTCTTGTTATGTCAAACCAGACATTGTGAGCCTGCAAGCGCCTCGGGGCATGGATCACTCTGCTTCTAGGAACGTCTCTTCCCGATATCCAAAGCGTGTTCATCCTTCAGTTTTGCAACTGTAAAAAACGAGTCAGGGAGGGTTTGGTGAAGGCGGCAGCAGTTGCTGGTGAAGTGCAGGCGGTGGAACAGGGAGCAGCGTGCGAGGGTCCTTCATCTCCCGGGAGCACAGGCCTTTCTCTCGCACCGATTCAGATCGGTTTTTGTTTATGGTGTGGCTCAAAAGTGCCACGTGTCAGTTTGCAGGGAACTGCCTGCATATTTGGCAGCTGCTGCTGCCTTGTAGCTGAGATTTGGATAGTCTTGCACGTTATTTTTATGTTTCTGGATGCTTTTTGATCAAGGCGATGCAGCAGGAAGTTTTTTGGGGAGGAAAAACCCGAGTCTCTCTGTCTTTATTCATCAGAGGTATTTTTGTGTTGTGGGTAGCTGTAGGAAGTGGAGCAGAAAGCTCGTTGGGCTGCTTACTTCTCTGTACGGCATCTTCCTCCCTGAAGCAGAGCTCTGAAACGTGCTGATGGCCCAGATAACCGCGCTTTTCAGTCTGCTGGAGTCGCACCCTTTCCAGAGATGAACCTCTCTGGCATTGAAGCTGAGAATAGGACCAGTGTCCTTTTGGAGGTGCCGTTCACCTTGTCCTGGACCTGGACAGCTTCTGATCTGGGGGATCGTGATGGTGCTGCACCGCTGGGTCCCGGCTCCCCAGCCCGAGGGGCCACCGACCCCGGGCAAGTCCGGGTCCCTCTGCCCGGCAGTGCCGGCCGGCCTTGTGCATACCCATCCTGGCAGCAGCCTCCAAGTCAACTCCGCTCCAAAACTGCACAACCTTGCTCTTTTTAGAGTGGGAAAAGACTTCTGACCTCGTTTTCGGGACCGTACCCTAATATTTCTTGCTTTGGTTTTGTTTTAGATACCTGCAGTCACGTGTAATGTTTTGAGAACTGAGATCATAGAATCACAGAAGGGTTTGGGTTGAAGAGACCTTAAAGGCCACCCAGTGCCACCCCCTGCCCTGGGCAGGGACACCTCCCACCAGCCCACGTTGCTCCAAGCCCCGTCCAACCTGCCCTTGAACCCCTCCAGGGATGGGGCAGCCACAGCTTCTCTGGGCACCCTGGCCCAGGGGCTCACCCCCCTCACAGCAAAGGATTTCTTCCCGATATCTCATCCCAGTCTCCCCTCTTCCAGGGTAAAACCCTTCCCCCTCGTCCTGTGGCTCCCCTCCCTGCTCCAGAGTCCCTCCCCAGCTTTCCTGGAGCCCCTTTAGGGACTGGAAGGTCTCCCCGGCGCCTTCTCTTCTCCAGGCTGAACCCCCCCAGCTCTCTCAGCCTGTCCCCACAGCAGAGGGGCTCCAGCCCTCCCAGCATCTCCGGGGCCTCCTCTGGCCCCGCTCCAACAGCTCCGTGTCTCTCCTGTGCTGAGGCCCCAGCGCTGGAGGCAGCACTGCAGGGGGGTCTCCCCGAGCGGAGCAGAGGGGCATAATCCCCCCCTCGCCCTGCTGCCCACGCTGCTGGGGATGAGCCCAGGCTGCGGGGGGGTTCTGGGCTGCCAGTGCATGTTGCCGGCTTGTGTTGAGCTTCTCTTCCACCAACACCCCCAAGCCCTTCTCTCAGGGCTGCTCTCCATCCACTCAATGCAGATGTGTGTCTGTTAATTGAGACCTAGAAACGCCTGCAGTGAATTACACCCCGTGCTGCCCGATCAGGCTGTTGGGGCGTGCCGGGTATGCGGAGGATGGGCAAGTGTTTTCAAGCCTCGGTGCTCGGACCAGCTGCCCCTTTCGCTGTAACACCGTGGCAGTTGTTGCAGCATAAATGTGCTTGAGTCAACACCCACGACGTGTAGTGCTCCAGGATGCAGTGTGTCCCAGGGCAGTGCACGAGCACAACTGTGGCAAT
The DNA here is from genome assembly GCF_028500815.1 of Rissa tridactyla. Lineage (NCBI taxonomy): Eukaryota > Metazoa > Chordata > Aves > Charadriiformes > Laridae > Rissa > Rissa tridactyla. The sequence goes on along the minus strand of NC_071466.1, from coordinate 218,772,343 downwards.
CGGTGCTAGAGAGACAGGGAGGGGCTTTTTAGCAGGGCCTGTTGCAATAGGACAAGGGGTAATGGCTTTAAACTGAAAGAGGGAAGATTTAGACTAGATATAAGGAACAATATTTTTACGCTGAGGGTGGTGACTCTGGGCCCAGGTTGCCCAGAGAGGTGGTGGCTGCCACATCCCTGGAAGCATCCCAGGCCAGGCTGGACGGGGCTCTGAGCAGCCTGGTCTGGTTGAAGATGTCCCTGCCCAGGGCAGGGGGTTGGACTCAATGGCCTTTAAAGGTCCATTCAATCCAAACCGCTCTGTGATTCTATGATCTTCATCTGTCAGGTTCCAGCTGTATGGTTCCAATGGTGAACTTGGAAGGAAATGCACCTCCCCAAGGCGAGCGAGAGGAGTCTTTACTCCCAGGCAGATAACACCGTACAGAGGGTGTGCATCTCTTCTCCTCTGGCCACCAGTCTGTTGTGGCTGGTTGCCCCTCCGTCGTGGCCAGGGGTTGCCCCTATGTGCTGTGGGAGCAGAGGGGTGGGAGAGTCGCTCAGCCCAGCTGGTGCTGTGTCCGCTGCCCAGCGGAGAGTGGAGACACTGTCCTGCGCTTGCTGTCAAACACAACATCTCTGTTCAGTGCTGGACGGGGTGACACTGGGGGACAATTGTTTGCTTCAGCTTCTTCTGGAGGAGCGGCGGCAGTGGCGGCAGGGGTACCAGCGAGGGGATGCGTCATGAGTTGTATTTAGAAATGAGCGAAAACGCAGTTTTCATGGATTCGCACATCGCCTGAGAGGCACAGGATGGATGTGGTCGGTGAGGACGCAGTACGCTGGGTGGCACTTTGGACCTGGGCAGCAGCTGGGCTGGTACAGCAGGGGTTCCTCTGCAGAGGCAGGTGATTAGAAACGAGCAGAGATAAGCTCCTGCGTGAGATAAATGTGAACTTAGCAGACCTGCTTGGGAAGGAGGGCAGACAATACGCGTGGTGAAGTGTGGTGTACCAAAGATAGACTGCTCCAGTTTACCTTCCTAACGAGAAGAATGAGACCCATGCTGATTTATGCAGTAATTATCTGCAGGGGTGACTCCCATGGGTTACCTATGAGGCAAGGAGCTTACACGCTACGTCTAGTGATGTGTTAGTTGTTTATGTGGGGGAGGGAGAATACCTGCGGTGATGCTGGTAACGAAGGAGCTGCCTCACCGCAGAGCCCAGCTCTAATCGACAGACGCACCGGAGGAGGCTCTTCTGCAGGCTGTGACAGTTAAATCCATCCTTCGTGGGCACCCGCCTGGCCTGTGCTGGAGGTTAAACTTAGAATTGTAGAGTCACGGAATGGTTTGCGTTGGAAGGACCTTAAAGATCCCCCGTTTCCACCCCTGTGCCCTGGGCCGGGACACCTCGCACTAGCCCAGGGCACCTAGCCTTAGCATGACTGGGCTTTAAACTCGGGCACCTTGTCTTAGTATGATGGTTCCTCTTCATTAGATCTATTTGAGATGCTAAATTGGATAAGGAAAACACAGCCTTGTTCCTTGGGACAGCTGCAGCGTGGCTGATGGTGCGGCTGAAATGAAGATCCATGAGCTGGAGGGGCTGTGGCAACCAGGAGGCAGCCGAGTTTGTGCCAATTGTGGGCACGGGCAGCGCATTTTTTCCCCTAAAAGGCGAGGATTGGGAGTGCTCGTGCCTTTCTGCCTTTGAGGGGTACTTGAATCCTGGCATGGAATCGCAGCCATGGGGCCGGCAAGTCAGCACGGAGCATGGGGGGCGCGACGGAGCCTGGGAGGGGTGAGGGCCGCGTCCCCCTGGACAGTGGCTGCGGTGAGGGACGCTGCTGTCCCTGCGCAGCGGAGCAGTGTCACTCTCAGCGCTGGGTGTCAACAACCAGTCATGCAAAACTGCGCGGGGAGAGCTGGGTAGTGAGGCACAACTGCAGCAGGTTTTGGAATAGATGTTAATTATAGCCTCCCTTAATGAGCCGGGAGGGAACCATATGTTGTTAACATTCGCAGCTGATATGAAATTGAGAGAAAGGAGTTGCCAGTGTCTTAAAGCACAAAAATAATTCGGAGAGCTGCTCAGCTCTGGCTGCAATTGGCTCCACAATGAAATTAAGTTTTCGGTAATAATAATGGGAGACTTTTTGTTGGGAGCAGGGCTGAGAGCAGCCTGGGGTGCCCCGGTTGGGAGAGGGGGAGCAGGTGCAGCACACGGCCGACCCCTTGCTTCTGGAAGGGTGGTGGGTTCAGGTGGGCTCGTACGCCTGGCGTGACAGGGAGATTAACGTACGTTTAAGCTGGCTAAGCAGTAGCTAAGAACACACACACCTGCAGGTATCTGAGCATGTTATCGCCACACGGTCTGCTGTAGCCCAGCATGTTGGGCTGAAATTCCGCGGATGCGTGTCTGGTGTGTGTCGTGCCTGGAGGAAGGTCTCCATAAGCACGTTTGTGCCACTGGCACCTGAGACCTCCTTCCTTGCCACGGAGCTGCCTCTTCAAGCAGAGGAGCTTGGCTAGAGGGCTGCTTCAGCAGGCTTCTTCCATCTCCGGCATCTGGAATACCGTTACATCAACTCTGCATTTGTTTTATTACTGAGCAAAACGTTGGCGTATTCAGAGCTGCCAGCCTGGAGGCGAAGGGGAAGTGCTGAGCCATGCAGCTCTCGTCTGGACATGAGGGGTGTTTGAGGGACTTCGCCTTTGGCTTTTGGGGCCGTAGGAATCCAGCTTGTGTGCCAAGCATTGCGTCTGCTGTCCTCGTTTCTGGTCAGGGTCAGCAGACACCAAATGATGGTTCTAGTCCTGTCCCAGAGCTTGTGCTGCTCCTGCACCCAGCTCAGGAGCGCTCCCAGCCTGGCTGCTTTACTGTGTCCTCTCTCCCTGGCCTCCTCCTCCTCTGGGTACATCTCTGCCCTGCCTGTCACCTGCCGGGGAAGGGGATCGATTCAGAAAGTCTCTCCCGAAATGCTGGTGTTGGGGTGGGCCAGGTGATGCGGCAGCTCCGAGTCACGGCTCTTCCCGTGGGAGAGGAGCCGACGCAGAGGGGTCAGTGATGGACGGTGAGGGCTGAGGCAGCCAAGTGTTGTCTCGCTGAAAGCCCCGGCTGCGCTGCAAGCCCTTGTGCACCGTGGACATCAGTGGACACTGTGGACATCTTAAAGTTGGCTCAAGCACAGGCAAGCCAAGGAAGATTTCTTGAGCTTTCTTGGGAGAGTATCAGAGAATTGACCTGTGTGTTCTGCAGCCGGTGCTTGTCTGTCCGAGTCTTCTACTGGATTGTCCTGTGGTTCTGAGGCAGAGAAACACCTGTATTTGTAATTTTATTTATTTAAAAATGGGTTGGGAACAAAAAGCAATTCTGAGGCATCGGGCAGGTCTTTCACGTTTGGTTACTTCAGTTCTAGGATAAACCCTGGCCGGTTTTGGTCACAGCATAAGTTTTTAGTTTAGTTTTCCGGGCTGTTCTAGTGACGCTTTCCTCAATGTCTCAGCACGACAAGCGCGTCTGCGTGGATGGGAAAGCACAAAGTCACGACTGAGGGTTTCCTTGAAAACGTTCCATAAAGCAGAGGCCGTGCTGGACTGGCCTGCGTGGCCGGCAAGCAAAACCACTGGCATGGTGTCCTGCCCCGGTGGAGGGACCGTGCCGGCGCGGCTCTGGGCAGCCAGGGCAGAGGGGGACAGTGGCACTGCGAACAGTCCTTGTGTGTCCTGCAGCCCTGACCTGTGTCTCCTAACCCAGCTCCTTTCCTTCTAGCGACTCGGCAGCGTGTGACTCTGGGGGGGATTTCTGCTGCTGGTTCAGTAAATTAAACTTCTTGTTCTCCTGTCTTTGGCTTCGGGCTCTCCAAGTTTCCCTCAGCTGTCTTGACTCTGGTCCATGTTTTCACTTAACTTTTTATTTTCCTCTCTGTTTGGACTGGGTTTTGGCTGTGTTTGAAGACTGCTTTGCTCATTTCGCATAATGGTCCTCATCCTTACTGTTTTAACCTTACCGTCTTTCTTTTAAATCCCTTTTAAATGTTTTTTCCTCTAAGTCCTGGCAATGGAGGTCACTTTACCATCGGATTAATGCAGGGGATGGGAATGTTGATCTTCTCCTTTTGACCTTAAGTTTTCCTGACAACTCTTGTTGTATAGAAGTACATTTTAAAAATGCTGCGTCTCTTGGAAATTCCTCTCCATTGAGGACGTCAGGGTCTTGTGTTTTTTTTAAAATGCTGATGCACAAACTTGAGCTTTGCCGTATGTTCTGGACTTGTGTCCCGTCAGAACGAAGTGTTCAAGGAGCAGCCCCAACTGCTGCTGGAGCTCTTCGTTCGGAGAGCTTCACCTGGCACTGGCTGCCATGCTGCACTCTTCAGATGCTCAGGAACTTGGCTTCCACCTGCATTCTCCCAGTTTAACGTGGTGGGATAGCAGAGAGCGGGAGACATAGGTAAGGTGTGGGCTTTGGGAGCCCCTCAGTGGAGGAATGCAGCCGTGGGAGGGCAGCTCGGTGCTGGTGGGTGCTCCCAAGGCACCGTGGTTTAAGCCGACGTGATCCTTTGGTACCGGTTGTGGAGTTTGCGGTGGCGGAACTGTCTGTGATCTGCAGGTGGGGACCTCCCGCTGCCAGAGGAGCATTCTTCCTTCTGTCACCTCTTGCAGTGGCCACCTCCAGCCTCTGCTGTGCTGGCGGTGGGTGTCCCTGGGGGCGGTGAAGCGCAGCTCTGAGGTCGATGGTGCTGGCAGCAGGAAAAATCCCTGCCGCTGCTTCTGGCCAGCCGTCCCTGCGACGGGGCTTTCTCAACTCAGACCTCCGAGGGAGAGACACGAGGCCAGAATTCAAGACCATGGAGCAGGCAGCTATCTGAAATAGCCATCTTCTGAAACAGCATTGTGGAGACGGATGCTCGAGAGGGCATTTAATATCCTTCTTATTAATGACATTAATGCTGCTGTACGGAAGGACTGTGCTGGGTTTTGGGGTTTTTACTTGTCTGGAGGTGAGAGCAGAAGAGACTGCTGACCCTGGCTCCTCCAGGACTTCAAGGAGAGGAAGGCTGCACCAGGCCAGTTAGAGAACAAATAAAAATAAAACCGAGAGAACTGAATTTTTGGCAAGAATGGTCTGAGTGTTGCAAAACTCCACTTAGAGATAGGCAGCTGTCATTGGATTGTCTCAAAAGTCCAATAGTGAGGTTATCCAGATCACGTCTAAGCAATGCAGAGGTTAGACAGACCTGCCCCAAGATAAGTGTCACAACCTCTACTTCATTACAGTCTTGGCCTTTTCTGAGAAGGTTTTGCTCAAGAAAAAGTGGCTACTTTTGGGCCCTTCATAAGCATCTGTGTGTCTGTGGGCATATCTTGGCACTTTCTTCTGAACATGAAAAGTCCTAGGTGGCATCAGGCCAAGGAGTATAAATACGGTCTGTCATCTGACACACTTCAATGAATAGAGAGCACTGCAAGTGCCGTTCCTCTAGAAATTCAGATGCTGCGGGCTTGCTGTTGGGTAGAGTCATGAGACAAGTGTTTCATGGAAGCACAGGGGCTGCGCTCCTCTGAGTCATTTGCTTCGAGAAATCTGTTCCCAGCGAGGGCTGCAGTGGGGAGAGCTGTGGCCAGCTGAGGCTGGTCGGTCATGGAGCGGCCAAGAGCCGTGGGTCCTGCTGGGGGGAGAGCAGTGACGTGTGTCCCTGCAGCAGGGCGAGGAGTAGGCGTGGGGCAGTGATGCTCTCCGGTATCGGCGCTGCACGTGCTGGTTTTCTGGATTTCACCGTAAGAAGTGCCGTTTTCTTTCACAGCTGGTGTTTGTGAGTCCACAGAAGGCGGAAGGTGAGAAGCAGACACCTTGGGAATGAAGGTCTAGAAGGTGTGTGTGACTAAAAGTAAAGGCACTGTTGTTCTCATCGCAGGGGATGATGGTGTGACTGCCTGAAGGGATGGGTATTTTGACTGAGGAGGTGATTCTAGTCTGGGACATGAAGGGCTGTCAGCAGCCGAGGTCCAGTGACAGCACTGGCCATAGCTCAAGGTGGTTCGATACCCCGTGGAGTTACTGAAACAAAAAAACCCCAAACAACCACGCTTCCCCTAAAAGCAGTCACAGCTTTTGTCCTGGCTCCATCAGCCCGTGGAAAGCAGACACGCCCTTGGCCTTAAAGGCTAATTACAGAATTTAATACCATCTGACTTCCAGTTTCAGAGTGGGAGTGCTGGGGACCTGAACCAGTCCCGCTTCCAACAGAGGATTTCCCTGAAAGCATTTCCATTGTTTTCCTCCTTGGACAACTTGTACGGTTTGGAGGTGGATAACAGCATTCTCAGTGTTCTCTCCCTTCACTGCCCTCCTCACCATCCATCCCTGAATCGATCCCTGAATCCTGCTGCCCTGTCCCAGGCTATTGGGATGTCCCTGCGGGTACTGAGGCAGCGACTTGGGGTAATTGGGATTTAGGAGATACTCAGGGAACGAGGAGAATTAGTCTGAAGGCCAGCACTGCCTGTTCAGAGCTTGGTTGCAGAAGGTGAGAATGGTTATAATGAGAACCTGAGGAATGCCGTGGAATGCGTGTCGTGCGGGGGAGCAGAGCTGCTGCGGCGGTGGGAGCGGAGAGCTGCCGTGCGCGGCCAACATGCGTGAATTCATCCTGGGCGTTTTGTCTCCAGCCATTATTTTCAGGTGTTGGCCCAGTTCTAGGTCCAAGTTTATATATTTCTACTTGTACAACTGGAGGAGATGCATAATCCAACTCCTCCAGGGAAACAACCCTGATGGATTAGGGAGTATATTCTAGAGGGAGGGTGGTATCTACCAGCTGGACCCTGGTAAATGCTCACTTTAGTCAGCTTTAAGCCTAGCGCCCGACTGTTTCTGCGGATGACGGATTTGTTCTGGTGACGTTCTCCAGGCCAGCCCATGGAGATTGTCTGTGCGTGGGCACAGCAGGGCACTGCCCCACTAAGAGGGGAATGGAGATCCTCCCAGGAAGGCGACGTGTGAAATTAGGAGTCACTGCTATATCTCGTCAGCTTTCCTCCTCACCCTTCGTTTTGTAAGGGGGACGGGTGTCCCTGTCCCTCCTCTCCCCTCTCTGTTCCCCATAACAGTACGGAAGATAAAAGCATCGACGAGGTTCTCGAGTAGCTCTTTGCCCATCAGAAGCCCACACATGACAATTGTCACCGTGTTTGTTCTTCAGTCCCTTTTCTCCCAGGCACAATCCCTTTGTGTGACACCAGCTTTCCATCTGAAACCAAGAATGTTGGAATCAAATGCTTGGACACGTGCTGATTCGTGCACAGACCCCAGAATACTCTCAAGAGTTGACAGTTCAATAATTATCTCAAAGTTAGTGAAGCCAATCTGCAGGCTTCATTTCTATATATGTATGCAGTGGTTGAATACCACTGTTCATGGGTAGCTGGGCTGAAATCCCAAATGAAGAAGCATTTGGATATGCATTAGGAAAAGGTAAATGGCACATCCAGCATTTTATTAGATGTGATAAGCTGCAGAATTGCTTTAATACGTACAGGTATAATTTATCGCCTGGAGAGGGGAGTTAGCTGAGCGGGCGGCTGGCCCTCGGTGCTGGCACCATGCTCTCTGTGCAGCCTTCTCCCTGCGGGGAGGTGACAAGGGACAAGTGGAAAGTAACTTTAACACTTCTAATCTTCTTTACAGATTTAAATTGATATTAAAGTAGAATATTGAAATTGTTTTTCATTTAATCCAGTCTGCCCTCGTGCAGCAGTTCATCTCCAGCACTGCAGACCCTCATGGCGTGGCCATGAGCATTGATGAGATCCCCTCTCAGTCGTTTCTTCTCCAGGCTGAACAGCCCCAGGGCTCTCAGCCTTTTGTCAGCAGAGAGATGCTCTGTCCTCTCAGCATCTTCATAGCCTCCACTGGACTCTCTCCAGCAGTTCCCTGTCCTTCTTGAACTGGGGAGCCCAGAACTGGACACAGCGCTCCAGAGGCGTCCCTCCCCAGGGCAGAGCAGAGGGGGAAGATGACCTCCCTCCACCTGCTGGCCACGCTCTTCTTAATGCACCCCAGGAGACCAGGATCTTCCTTTATTGTTGCCCCGTGAAGTTCGCCCTGAGGGATGTGGGCAGCGCTGATGGTGACCTTGGGCACAAGGATGCGATTTGGGGACCGTGGGCAGCAGGTACCGGCAGGACGGGCAGCGCCGCGGCGTGTGGCTGCCAGCCTCGAATCACAGCAGGGTTTGGGTTGGAAGGGACCTTTGGAGGCCATCTAGTCCAACCCCCTCCTCTGCAGGAGGCTCGCCGGGCGGCACCTCGGTTTGTGTGCTGGTGGGGGAGTTGTGTGAGAAAGACAGTGCTGTCGTGACAGCGAGAGCAGGGGACCCAAAACCAGGAGGGGAAGGATGGATGGCGAGAAAAGGATAAATCTGACAGGTGGGAAGGGCAGAAAGTGTGTCCTGTCCTGCAGGACAGCACGGAGCCGAAGAGGAGGGACATGCGGCTCCTCTGAGGCAGCAGCATGGGGTGACATTGCTGCAGTGACAGGCTGGGGACCTGTCCTGTGCAGCCCCGCCAGCGGCGCAGCATGTGCTCTTGGGCTTAGACGGGGAGGGCAGGGCTGCCCTGGGATTTGCAGATCTTCTGCCAGATGGAGACTACCAGGCGTTACAGTAAATCCCAGGATTTACCAGTGTTTTCCAGCAGTGAAGGGTGGTGCTCGGTGATTCCCCCGGCGGAGACGAATGGGCTGTGTGGCTGTGGAGGGAGTGATAGCGTGGTCTGTGCCATGGCCACCCCGTGCTGGTCACGGCCAGCACAGCAACATCCCTGGCCAGGAACCTGACCCCCGGAGAGGGGCTCCGATTAGCCCCCGCCACAGTGGCAGCCCCCTTCAGCCCCAGTGGAATAACGTCATTGAGAACCTCCGAAGCACATTCTTCACAAACCCAGCTCCTGCTGCCGAGCAGCCGGGAGTGGAGCAAGCCCATTCCAGGGCTGTGGAGTTATCAGTGAGAGTTCCTGCTTGGAAACACGGGCCCAGTTTGGGGTGAAAGGAGAGGATAAGTGGACAGAAACTGAATGTCCTGGCTCACAGGGTTCCCTGTCTGGGAATAGCATGACCAGGTCAAGAGGGTTTTTAAGGAGAATGGACTCTAAATCTTCCCCTAATCTCTGAAGGGCTTTTGAGTTGGTGCTGTGGAAATAACAGCACAGGGAAGCGGGTAACAGCAAAGGATGTCGGTGCCCGTGTCAGCCTGCGGGCGGTGGGGACAGGAGCGTGGCTTCAGGAATCACTGCTGAGCCAAGGCAGTGTAGACCTCCCCAGGAGCGGTGGTTGCATCAGGTTGGAGATCACTGTTCAGTCTTCACAGAGGGCTGTTTCTAAAGGCAGTGTGCTTTCCCTAGCGCTGCCTGGGACTCTGCCATGAAATGTTGTGTTTAGGAAAAATTTCTTCCCCAAAAGGGTTGTCAAGCCTTGGAACAGGCTGCGCAGGGAAGTGGTGGAGTCGCCATCCCTGGAGATATTTTGAAGTTGGGTAGATGTGGTGCTGAGGGACATGGTTTGGTGGTAAGTTGGCAGTGTTGGGTTAACGGTTGGACTCGATGAGCTTAAAGGTCTTTTCCAACCTAAACGATTCTGTGATTCTACTGAAGACAACATGTTGTCTCTGAAGCATGGTGGCTTTCAAATTTCCAGAAGGGTTGTGTGATGAAGCTGTCATGAGTTTGGTTGCTCTTTGCTCCTGTGGGTAGAAAGCAGCTGGGTCTTCTCATTCCTGGAGCCGCCCCATCCACAGCTTCTCCCTTTCCTCGGGGCCCTGGCAGGTTTCGGTCTTGTCTCTGGGGATCTCAGACCGCTGGGGCTTCCTGTGCCAGTATGTCCCAGCAGCTTCTCCTGCTCCGGGATGGAGCTTTCTTGGGCAAAAAAGACACTTTCCAAACAGGGTAAGGTTCGCGTCTCTCCTGAGGAGAGGTAATCAGTGAGCTGCTCTGTTGCACTTAAAAAATAAAAATAAAGGAAGGTGACTAGACTTTATTCCTCTCTTATTTCCCACTTTACAGGGTGGTGAATGTTCATCATAGCAGCTCGTTCCCTCCTGACAGCTTTTGGGCAGCGATCCCACCTTGCCGCAGTAGCTTGTTCCCTATAAATCAGCTGCCAGTACTTTTGAGTTAAGGAATTATTGACCTCGCCTATCCCGAGACTCATGACGAAGCCTCAAGGAGTGGGGAGGTATTTGGGAGACCACAGGAGCGGGCTGCTCGTGGAGAGGAGCCCGTGCCCTCCTGCTCTGCCACCTGAGCTCGCCCACTGTGCCCTTCTCTGTCTCGCTAACAACAGTCACGTTCCTGGTATTGTTTGCTGCCATCACTCTAAAAAAAAATGCTTTCGTGGGTAGCAGGGGAGTGAACGGGAAGCTGGGGTTTTCTGAGCAGCATGTGGTCCTTCAGCTGTCTTCCCTTATATAGACACAGCCTCGGTGCTCACCTGATGGGCGCCACGATTGCTGTGGCTGCTGTGGGAAGGGGATGTGAAAGAGCAATGCCGGGGCTGGATGCGGCGGGAGGAGCTGCCTTGTCTCCCAGCTCTGCCTGTGCCCCCTGCCCCATGCATCGCTCCGGGAGCCGGGTGCAGACACACGGTCCCTCCTGGCTCTCCCCGGCTGCCTCCTGCGCACGGGCACGCGTGTGCAAAGGGGTTTGATGTGACCCCATGCCCTGCAGTCTCAGCTTGTGCTGATACCGGGGGCTGCCCCCACCCAGGGGCAGGACACTGCACTTGGCCTTGTGGGACCCCATGAGGGTCACGGGGACCCACTTCTCCAGCCTGTCCAGGTCCCTCTGGATGGCATCTCATCCCCACAGCGTGTCACCGCACCACTCAGCTTGGTGTCATCCGCAAACTTGCTGAGGGTGCCCTCACTCCCACTGTCAAAAAAAGCTTCAGCTTGCTAGAAAATGAATGTTCCTCAATCTCTCCAGCTGCAGAAATTGATTTTAAGTATCTGTAGAGGCTGGACTGCTTTGCCTGGGTGGAAACGGCAGCAGAGAGGGGCTGAAGGCGTGGTGGGGGGCACAGTAGCTGTGAGCAGGCTGGCAGACTTCACTGCAGCTCCCGGGGGGGCACAAGCTGCCCCACTGCTGTGGAGGCTGACGCTGGCCGGGTGCATGAGCTGGGCACTTTCATCCCTGCCGCGGAAGCGCCTGCGGCTGGAGAGGGAAGCTCAAAGCAGCGCATTAAGAGCAAGCAGGCACCGCCGAGCCAGCTCTCCTCTGCCAGGGGAAGCAAGAGCGAGGAGCACCCGGCGGGGCACGGCACGGCAGGCACCCTGCTCCACAACGCGTTCACGCCTGTGCAAGAGCTTCCCATCCATCCACCCATCCCAGATGCTTTCTGCTTGGAGCATCCATGGGAACAGCAGGAGAGTCTTTGGCATGCAGCGGTGCAGACCCGCTCGTCCCCCTGCCGCCGCTCGCTTTGGGCTGAGGATTTAGGGCTACCCACGGCCACACGGGCAAAGCCTTCACTGGCAGCTGCGGCAGAAGCAGCGGTGGCTCCTACGCTGCTGAACCTTCCTTGCTGAGACACCGCCGGGAGTCAGGGGATGGGGACTCGTACGCAGGGATGCTGGGATCCTCTGCTACTTCCAGTGAAGGGAACCACTGCGCGGTCTCCTCTGCTGGTGCGACTGAAGGGAAAAACAGCAGAGAAACTAGATTGCTGTATTCTACATTGCTATATAAATATCTGAGGGGCGGGGGGCAAGAGGATGGGGCCAGGCTCTTCTCGGTGGTGCCCGGGGACAGGACAAGGCGCAACGAGCACAAACTGGAATACGGGAATTTCTATCTCAACATGAGGAAAAACTTCTTTGCTGTGAGGGTGGCAGAGCCCTGGCACAGGCTGCCCAGAGAGATGGTGGAGTCTCATCTCTGGAGACATTCAAACCCCCTGGACGCGTTCCTGTGCCACCTGCTCTGGGTGACCCTGCTCTGGCAGGGGGTGGGAGGAGATGATCTCCAGAGGGCCCTTCCAGCCCCATCCATTCTGTCATTTGGTGATATTCTCCTTCCGCTCTAGCCAAAGCTGACACAGAAGCCCTTTCCTGCAGCTGGTTTTCAGCCTGGCTTTAAATGGTTCAAGAGAACTTAGTTCAGGTTATCATGGGAACACCCTGCGCAGCAACGTCGTGGCTCTGCTCCCAGCCTTCGCACTTGGCTCTGCGGGAACATTTTCCTACATCACATCTGGCACCTTCAAGGCCCTGGACCCTTCCTGAGCCTGAGGCAGCAGGGAAGAGGCGGCAGGTCTCCCTGGACACCAGTGGGGAGACTTTGCGTTTGATATGGCATTTTGAGATCCACAAATGAAAGGTCTTGAGAAACACAAGGGACTATATGTGCGCTGGCAGCCCAGAACCCCCCCGCAGCCTGGGCTCATCCCCAGCAGCGTGGGCAGCAGGGCGAGGGGGGGATTCTGCCCCTCTGCTCCGCTCGGGGAGACCCCCCTGCAGTGCTGCCTCCAGCGCTGGGGCCTCAGCACAGGAGAGACACGGAGCTGTTGGAGCGGGGCCAGAGGAGGCCCCGGAGATGCTGGGAGGGCTGGAGCCCCTCTGCTGTGGGGACAGGCTGAGAGAGCTGGGGGGGTTCAGCCTGGAGAAGAGAAGGCGCCGGGGAGACCTTCCAGCCCCTTCCAGTCCCTAAAGGGGCTCCAGGAAAGCTGGGGAGGGACTCTGGCTCAGGGAGGGGAGCCACGGGACGAGGGGGAAGGGTTTTCCACTGGAAAAGGGGAGATTGGGATGAGATATTGGGAAGAAATCCTTTGCTGTGAGGGGGGTGAGCCCTGGGCCAGGTTGCCCAGAGAAGCTGTGGCTGCCCCATCCCTGGAGGGGTTCAAGGGCAGGTTGGACGGGGCTTGGAGCAACGTGGGCTGGTGGGAGGTGTCCGTGCCCAGGGCAGGGGGTGGCACTGGGTGGCCTTTAAGGTCCCTTCAACCCAAACCCTTCTGTGATTTTAAAGCATTCTGTGACCCAAGCTCTGGCTTCTCCAGCTCTTGGAGAATCCATTCCATGCAGGAGTTGGTGATGCCGTGGGCAGGAGCCGGGTGCAGGAAGCAGGAGCAGCGGGGACGGGGATGGCCTTGGCTGCAGCCGCCGTGCTGCCTCCAGCTTCGTCCTCTGGGCCAGTTCCTGGCCAGGAGCAATGGTGTAGCCATTGGTGCCAAGGGTGAGCAGAAGTGATTTCCACAGTCTCTCAAAAGTGCTGTTTTCTTCTGACGCCTGGCCGGCGCGGTGCTCGACGTGGCCGCGCAGCATCGGCTGAGCGGTGCTGTCTTGGGGAAGGGTTAACGTGGGACTACAGCGTGGTTGGTTTGTTGTTTTATTTTGTGTGGTGGTGTTTGTTTTGTTCCCTTGCAGCATGAATGTTTCGCTCTTGTTTTCTTTTCCCCTTGTTGTATTAAGGACAAAAGTTACTTTTTCCCACTCCCTGTCCTTCTTGCTTCATCCCCTCCCAGAGTAAGCCTGGCTGCCTTTGCTGTGGTTTCCTCTGCACGCCTGTCGGTGCTGCTGACGGTGAGCTCCTCAGCGAGCTGCTGGGTGATCTCCTCGGGGCTGTGCCTGTTCGGCTGCAGCCAAAGCGGGCTGTTCAGGGTCTGTGCTGTCCATCCCATCTTCATTTTCCATGCAACCTTGAGGATGGCACATCATGCACCCGTCCAGCTCAGCACAAGCTCGTGGCTACCAGCTGAGGGCGAGGGAACTCCGAGAGGTGCGTGAGTGCCTGTAGGCAGCGCTCACTCGAGGACAGGGCTGTCCTGGTCCTGTCAAGGCTGCTCGGTCAAACCGCGACGGAGCAATTCATATGCCAAAAAGGGAGTTCTTGGGGTCCGGGAGAGATCCGCTCGTTCCCTGACTGGGGTTACTGCACACTGCTGCATCTCACGTCACTGTGCACGCTTGGATGCTGCTGATTCCTTGGTCTGGCAGCCTTGCCTGTCGCCATAGGTTTGGGAAGCGCTGGGAGCCATGCCGGCACAGCGACACCGCTGTGGCTGCCGGTGGCCCCATCCCTGGAGGAACATGCTGTCCTTCCCCTCGGCAGCTGGCCCGAGAGCATTTCCTACTGCAGCCCTCCCTTTCTCTTTCACTGAAATCATTTGCAACATGATTATTTAGCTTGGCTCCGTTGCTTTGTCTCAGCCCATGAGGGCTTTGGGGTTCATGGAATTTTCCAAGCACCGGGGTGGCTGGAAGGGAGCTCCCCGACCCGACGGCAAATGGGGGGTGAGCCCTTGTGAATCTTGAATTCGTAGAATCATAGAATTGCCTAGGTTGGAAGAGACCTTTCGGATCATTGAGTCCAACCACCACTACCCCATGTCTCTCAGCACCACGTCTACGCACCTGTTAAATCCCTCCAGGGATGGTGGCTCCACCACTGCCCTGGGCAGCCTGTTCCGAGGCTTGACAACGCTTTCAGTGTAAAAATTTTTCCTAATATCCATCCTAAACCTCCCCTGGTGTGACTTGAGGCCATTTCTTCTTGTCCTATCACCTTTTACTCGGGAGAAGAGACCGACCCCCACTGCTTGGCAGTGTCATTGTGCACCGCCCTGAAAGCGAAAATGGGTCTCCTCTCCCTGGCGTTGGGCAAAAGGAGGATGAGGAAGGTGCTCTGGAGGAGGGGGAGAGTAGGAAGGTTGCTCAGTGCTCTCGGGTCGCTTCCCAGAAGTGCTGGCTGGAAACTGTGGGATCCCCTCGCTGGGTGACGGATGGGGAGTGGAGCTGGTGGGCTCGTCCCAGCTCCTGCTCCAGCCTGGGTGACCTCGGCGTGCGGAGCAGGCTCTGCGGGCTCTTGGGTGCGCAGCCCCCAGCCCAAAGTGCTTGCCCGACTGCGAGGGCTCACAGCTGAGGGATTAAAGCAGGTTCCCAGACGGGCTGAGCTGCTCTCTTCAATCTTCCGTCTCCGCATCTGGCTCCTGCTGTTTCTCAGGGCTGGGTGCTGGGAGGAGACGTGGGGAGCATCCTCCCTGCAGGGCTGGGGCCGTCGTGGGTGGCACGTGGGGAGCTGGGGTAGCCCTGGCACCCCGTCAGCGTGCTCGGAGCGGTGGGGAGCCCCAGGGACAGTGCGGGGGGATGGTGCTGATGGAGGCAGGGGAGGAGGAGGAGGAGGAGGAGGAGGAGGTTTGGCGTGCTCCTCCTGAAGCAGCCACGTAACCCAGGGGCGGCCAGCAAGATCCCCGCCTTGCAGAGGCAGTTCCCCCACAGCTCTGCTCCCGCTGCGGCCACAGCTTGTAAACCCAGCTGTGTGGAAACTCCTCTTTGCACAGAAACCTTCAGATGTGACAGAGGAAAAGGCTGAAACCTGCCTGCAAATCCCTGCTCTTCCCACGTGACCGGAGGTGTTTCTGTGCTGAGAATGACGGAATCGAGCCCAAAGCCGAGCTGGGCCCAGGGAACAGAGCGGTGATGGGGCAGAGGGTCTCTTTCAAGGGGTTACTGTAGGTTTTCCTCCCCATGCAGTTCCTCTCGTTCATCTCTTATTTTAGACAGATTTGGTTTTGATTTTGAGCATTTTCCCCACTGTTGACTTTCCAGTAGATGAAACTGTTCTCTGTCATGGGCCTCTGGGCCCCTCCAGGCTGGGAGGGAGTCTCTTTATAAACACGAAATGCTTGAACACGGGGATTTTGATTCTGTCATGAGCTAAATCCCTCTGTGGCCTGTCCTTACTGGAATCGTCTTGGGGACAATTTATTTCCTGCGAGTCTCTTGGGATGAATTGTGAAACCTGATTTAGGGGAGCAAATGTAAGAGTTTCTCAGCGGCGACGGTTGGGTGTGGAGCAGCCGCCCTCCGAGCCAGCCGAGCGCGTTTCCCATTGCTTGGGTTTTTTGCACTGAGTTTCCTCCTCATTCTGGGCACGGCTGGGTGTGAGGAAGCCCAGCCCGCTGCAGGTGTGTGAGGTCCCTGCTGCGGGTGCCTGGCCCCGGCTGCTTTCCTCCCAGCCCCACGCGCCCACTCACCACTTGGTGACATGGCTCGGATTAAGCTAAGCTTCTGTCTGTCACCATAGAGTTAGGTGAGATCTCGGGAAGAAATGTTTCACTCTGAGGGGGGTGAGCCCCTGGGCCAGGTTGCCCAGAGAAGCTGTGGCTGCCCCATCCCTGGAGGGGTTCAAGGGCAGGTTGGACGGGGCTTGGAGCAACGTGGGCTGGTGGGAGGTGTCCCTGCCCAGGGCAGGGGGTGGCACTGGGTGGCCTTCAATGTCCCTTCCAACCCAAACCCTTCTGTGATTCTATACGATAAGCTCACCTTGTTGCTGGAAAGTTTGTTTTCTGCGCTGTGATGAAGCTTAGGAGAGCGTTCGAGGGACTTTCTCCCTTTCGGGCTGTAACTCTGCAGTTGCAGCCCGAGCTGTCTGGAGGCAGATGTGCAGCCACGACTTGGGCTCTTTGCTGAGGGAAAAGCACAATAAATTGCTGCAGGAGCACAGTGCTTCCGATCTCACCTTGATTATTTGCCATGCGGACTTGTGGCCACCCAAAGGACTTAAACAAAGGAGCTGTGCCGTTGTGGTAAGGCCAGGGTCAGGATGGCTGTCCCCATCCACAGCCTCTGGCATCAGGGAGATCAATGACCCTGTGCTGAGCTCTGTGCTGGGGCTTGGGTTTGGTGTGGGGTGCGGGCACCGAGGTGTTCTGGGCACACAGGGTAATGCCGGGGGCTTGGGCAGACCCCCTCCTGCAGCACCCTGGCAGCCGGCTGCGGTGTCGGCCTCGGTGAGCGGCAGGGGAGGCAGGGCATCCTTTGGGCTCCTTGGAAGCCGCCAGCATGGATCTGGAGCACAGTTGGGCAGCCCGGATGGTGGACTAAGCGTGGTCATTTTTGTTGACAGCGCATTACTGAAAACCGGGAGAAATGGAACCGTACTCGGTGCCTGCAGCTCCCCTCACCCATCACGGCTGCGAGGGTTTGTAACAGTGACCTAAAGCCACCGATGGCTCGGATAACTGGCATTATGGTACGTGGAGGAGGGACACTGCCAAGTAGTTCAGGCTTGCATATAAATTAATGGCAAAACTGCCGTAACTTTAAAATTTGAGATTAACTATTTCTGTGAATTTAGGCATTGCGTGGTTGAGTTAAGAGGCTGTGGTCGCTTTTTTTCCTTTTTAAAAATAGTTTCAATTTGGATAGACTAGAACCTCGGTAGTCCTTTACAAACAGGACAAAAGGTCCTTAACCGACAGCTGATAACGTGCCTGATGCCACTGGAGACAGGAGAGTAACTCCGTGTCCTCAGGTGTTCACAGCGCTTCATAAAGCTTGGCTGGAAGGGGAGTTTGGAAGCTATTACTTGCTTTGTTTTTCATTTAATTACCCTCATGGAAGTCATTGTCTTGAGGGGTGGAATGGGCTTAGTGAAGAGAAAGGGATGAAAAAACTTGTGTGGTGTGGGAAAGCCCAGAGGGATGCGCGGGAGCCAGGTGACAAAGGTGACAAGGGCAGGTTGGTGGCCTTGGGGTGAGGTGGGACACGTGCAGGCAGGGAGTGAGGTCCTGCCTGGTCACAGCGTCTCCGGGTGCTGGGAGAACCCCCAGAGCCGCCTGGACCTCCCAGTGCTGGCATTAGCCATGCTTTCTACAGTTCAGGAATGGGCTGCCGGACAGGCCGTGGCTTGGACTCGGCGGGAGGACCCGGCAGCGCCAGTTGGGCCCAGGTGAAGTTCTCTGCCCGCTTCGCCCCCGTCAGCGCACGCATGCAACGATGGGGAACAGCCCTGCTCCCCGCCGGTGGTGGGATGCTGCGGTAAGGAGTACAGGGGTCTCGGTGTTCAGTCTCCTGTCTGTGTAACAGTTCCTCGCTTAATTTTTCTGGCAAAACAGCAGCAAAGATGAACGGTTGCCGCTTCGAGCCTGAGCAGTTACGGCAAGGCTGGAAACTCCCCCTTTGCGGCTGTGGGCAGAGAGCCGGCTGGAGTGCCGGCGGCGTGGCGAAGCGCACTTCTGCTTGGGCTGAATTCCTCCTCTGCCAGACCTGTTGCCCATCAGAGCAGCGTTTGATTTCCCTGTTCTTGAGGGTTAAGCTCTGTCATAGGTGGGAAACGCAGCCCTCAGCTGGGAGCCCAGGGGTTCATGCCCATCCTTAGGCGCTGTGCTGAGGCTGGGCCAGATCTTCCTGCCTTAAGAAATGAAAAAGCCCCGTTACTGCTGTTCCCTGAGCTCCTGGATCATGTCTCTGGCAGAGTGGTGCGGGCCGTCATCTCACGCTGTGGCAGAGGCACAGCCCGGTCAGACCCGAACCCTGCCAGCCCCCATGTGTGGGCGCAGAGCTGTGTGGCTGGAGCTCCTGGGGCTGAGCTGGCCACGGGGATTTCTTTGCAGGAAGCCCAGATTTCCTTCTGGACTCAGTGCTGGGGCTCGCTGGAAGACCCAGGAGATGCCCCCACCCCGAGGGCAGCTGGGACGCATTTGTAGAGCTCAGTGTTGTCCCTGAGCATCCGCTGGACCCGTGTTCGCACTGAGCCACACCACTGTCCCCTCTCCTGGCCATGTGTTGGCTTCTTGCTCATTCCTCCAAGCTTCCCGTTGTGATTTCAGCCGCTCAGCGGGTGGGCCATAATCTGTTAAGACCTTTCTTACTCCTGTTAGGCTTCCCTGTCTTCCCTTGCCCTCAAAATCAATTCTGAATTATCTCATGATTTCATTTGCATTATTCCAGGAGATGGGGAATTTTGGGCTTGTGGAGGTGGGGGAGCTCCGTGAGCCACATGGAAACTCTTCTGGCCTTGTCCTCTGGTCTCCAGGATCCACTTCCCGGCAGGCACCTGGTTTTGCAGGTGTGGGCAGAGCCAGGCGGCTGGGCCAAGGATGAGACGTGCTCTGCTGCCTGCCCCACGCCGCGGGTCTGTTAGTTTTGGGGCGAGGAGAATTTTGTTTCCTGCTCATAAGAATAAGATTGAACAGTGTTCCCTTGCTTTACTCACCATGTCGTGCATCTCCCGTGCTAACGGAGGTGATGGATGTGTTTCAGATTGTCTAGAGCTGCTCCCTTGGGGCTGAAATCAGTCATTCTGCTAGTCCGGAGTCTGCGAAGGGAGGAGGCTGTTCCTGCAGGCGTTACTGGGATCCAGCGTGCCGGGCGAGCACGGGCTGTGGCCTTTGACTGCCCCAAGCAGAGAGCAGTCACCGTCTGCGGGATGGCTGGGGTGAAGCTGGGACGAGCTGCCTGCCCTGCTGATCACCAGGAGCTGGCCCAGAAATGCTGGTCCCGGCGTCAGGTGCAGCCAGAGCTGAGTGGCATCCGTGGCTCTGACCTGGCAGCGGGACCGGGCTGGGACCGGCTCTGGGGAAAGGCGCTGCGGGAGGCACTCGGCGTGGTGCCGCCATCCTGCCCACGCAGCTCCGGCGGCCTCAGGAGCCACCCCTGCCTCCTCAAGGCTTTTGGGATAATCTCTTGTGTGTGGAGGATGAGGAGGTTTGCAGGATGAGGAGGTTTGCGTAAGGCAAGGTGGGTTTGGAGAACCCAGGACGAGCCCCACCTGGTGTCGATGGTGTCCGTAGGCAGCCAGTAGCAGAAGCTGCCGGGGACACGTTAATCCCGGTAATCCCCCTGGCAGGGCTCAGCGCTGGCCCGCACACCGGGGTGTCTCCCTGCTCGTCTACTAATTACAGAGGGATTAAAGGTGGCGAGCTGCCTGCTGCCCCCGAGCTGCGAGGGGCAGAGACCCGAGATGGCCCGTCAGGATGTGTACCCCTCGCTCCGCGTCCCGTCCCTGCCCAGGAACGGCCATCCTGACCCCGGATCCTGTCCCGGAGAGGCACTGTGCCCGGGCTGCAAATCTCGGCCATCGCTGGGGACACGGGGCTGCTGTCACTCTGTGGGACGGGAGCTGCTGCCCGGGGAGGGCTCTGCCTGCTTCAGAAAGCCCAGTTCCCTGAGGAACTGTCGATGAAGAAGCTGAAGGCTGGAGGGGGAATGTTGGTTCTCCATCCTAGAGCAGTCTGTCGTTGATGGTGTTCTCAGTTCTCGTTAGCATCAGCCCCTTCCTCCTCGGGGCTGGGCTGCCTGGCTCAGACTGCAGGTTCCTGCAGGAACCACGCTGCTTCGCTTCTCCTTAACCCTCCCGGAGCTCTGCCCTGGCTCCCTCCATCCTGCTGCCCGGCCAGCCCCGGGGCATCACCCCCGAGGTGGGTGCTCCTTCGTGGGGGGTGCTGCTTCTGCCTGCAGGCAGGGCTGTGACTCAGAGCCAAGGGCGAGCTGCTGAGCTGCTGCCTGCCTTCCTGCCCGTCGGTGAGCTGCCATTCCGCTCCTCGCACCCTGCCCTGGCAAGAGTCCTCTCGGGAAGGGTTTGCCCTGCACAGAAAGTCTGTGTTTTGGAACTTCGGAAGAGGAGCCGTGAAGCAGATGGCTGAGTTGCTCGTGGGTCTGCGCTGAAGCAGCAGAGTGAAGTGGTTTCCCAGCTTTCCTCCCCTGGGCAGTACGAGTCGTGTTCTCTTTCACTGGGGCACTGCTGGTGGTCAGTTTGCACAGCGTCCCGGTGTCTCCCAGCTAGTGCAGTTCTCAGTGTGGGAAGAGGAGGAAGCGATGCAGAGGAAGGGGGCATGATTGTCATTACCAGGTTAGGGGGATGGGGAAGGACTGGATTAGTCTGAAATAAATTCCAATTTAGGGAAGACTGTGGTCCTTGGCTGCTCTCTTCTGGGCTGCCTGGCAGCAGGTGGGTTTCTTATTGCATCTCCTGCAGCAGATGCTACGGGATAGTGTCTCTTCTTCCTCGTCTTCAGGGACGGGGAGATGCTGGGAGGGCTGGAGCCCCTCTGCTGTGGGGACAGGCTGAGAGAGCTGGGGGGGTTCAGCCTGGAGAAGAGAAGGCGCCGGGGAGACCTTCCAGCCCCTTCCAGTCCCTAAAGGGACTCCAGGAAAGCTGGGGAGGGACTCTGGCTCAGGGAGGGGAGCCACGGGACGAGGGGGAAGGGTTTTACACTGGAAGAGGGGAGACTGGGATGAGACATTGGGAAGAAATCCTTTGCTGTGAGGGGGGTGAGCCCCTGGGCCAGGTTGCCCAGAGGAGCTGTGGCTGCCCCATCCCTGGAGGGGTTCAAGGCCAGGTTGGACGGGGCTTGGAGCAACGTGGGCTGGTGGGAGGTGTCCCTGCCCAGGCTGGGACCTCCCACTAGCCCAGGCTGCTCATGGTCTAGACCAGATGACCATGGGCTGGGCTGTAGAGGCGCAGCAGAAGGACCCCTGCCGTCCAGAGGCTTCTGGTGAGCTGGTCCATAGGCATATGGGGCACACTTGGCTCATTTCTCAGCCCTCGGTGTTCAACAGAAACCCTCACCTTTGGGTTTGACAACAGGAGGATGTGGAAGTGTCTCAATCAGCTCCTGCCCGGCCTGCCCTTGCCCCATCGATGGCTGCCTGCAGCGTGCATCAAAAGAGGACCAGTGTGGCGTGAGGGCTGTTTGCCCTCGCTGTTTACGCGGCCGTTCCAGCTGCCCGTTGCCTGCATGGAGAGTTTTCTTCCAGCGGCTTCCCAGCAGTGTTACTGTCTGGCAGCACCCAGCTGCCCCCTTCTCAAACAGCTCCCGAGCCCCGTGATGCTGGGTGCCGGGAGCCGAATGCCGCCGGCGGTGCCCGCAGCAGCGGGACGGTGCCAGTGGTGGTTTCCACCATGGTGCCGGGAGGAGGTGCGGGGCCCTGGGGCAGGGCACCAGTGGCGTGTGCCGGTGCTGTGCCCGGGGTTCCCAGATTCATGGAGGATTTTGGGAGGCAGGGGGGCTGTTCCAGGTTTAGGACTGCAGTAAAGCAGGGTGTAGACAGGTGCTCCAGCACAACTGCCTGTCCAGTCCTGGCTTCAGGGTGGTGTGGGTTTGCCAGGGAGCAGGGCGCAACTCCGTGCCCTCCCTCCTCTCTTGTCCCCTGATGTCCCCTCCCCGCCGGGTGTTTGGGAAGCTCAGAGGCCGCTTTCAGCTTTTGCTCACCAGGCCAAGAGCGATGCTGGAAGTGTGACCCTGCAGTGCCAGCGTCCCAGGAGAGGGATGACGGTGTCTGTCCCTGCCAGGCCCTGGGAGGTGACAGTGCAGAGCCTCTCCCGTGCCATCCAGCCAGCCTCGGGCAGCCTCGGGCTCCTGTCTGGAGCCACGCTGTGGGACCAAAGCTCTGTGCTGGGGTGGCTGTTGTACCAGTGGTGGCTTTTGTGTCCTGGAGCTGTGGTGGGAGCCTCGGGGCAGCTTCGTGCCAGAGCCGGTGATGCAGCTGCACTCGCTCCCGGCGGGGATGCGGCCCCGTGCGAGGGACCTCGGCAGCGAGGGTGGGACATGAACGGAGCTCAGCCTGGGATCCTCGTGATGAGTGGGAAGGCTGTTTACGCTGTAGTGTTCATCACAAACATGTGACGGGGGGGTGTCCAACACCGAGTTTGGAATCACACTGAAGCACTTGGACATCGGATTACTCCTGCCAGAGATGCGCTTCGATGCCCTGGAGCTGTCATCCCGGGCCAAGGACCTGGCAAGTCAGCATATCTGTCCGTGCCCTGCACGGCTTAGCTGGAAGGGAACGGTGTGCTGCATTTCGGGATGCACGCAGCTCCCCTGTGGTTTTTGAGGTGAATACGCTGCTCTCCGTGATTCTCCCTGAGGCCTCTGCGCACAGTGGGCTGGAGCGCTCGCAAATCCCGTGCTGCCAGCGGGGCTGTAAGGTCCCAAAGCTTAAAACTGAAAATAACGGTGTGTCGTGGAGGTGCATGGCGTCCCCACAGCTGCTTCATGAGCTGGGGTGTGCCCAGCTGCTGTGTCCCCTCTGTGTGGCCAGAGCTGGTGTCTGGAGGCCTGTCGGGTCCCCGCTGGCGCTGCCGGGCTGTGGTGGGGCAGGAGGAGCCGTCGGCGCAGCACGTGCTGTTTTTAGGCCTTGGGTAAATGTTGGTGGTGCGGCCCTGTAATTATCAGGACAGGGTGCCAGTGGAGCTGGCTAACAGCTCCCCTGGGAAGTAACTGGAATTTGGCATCAGGTAAAAATAGAACAGGTTCCTCCCCAAAATGCTTTTAGCAGCTCGCCACGCGCCCGCGGAGACGTGCGTGGGCTGCACTGTTTGCTCTGCGCCCACGCGGGACGGCTGGGGATCGCCACAGTACTGCGGCCGTGTCGGCCGGGAGAGGATGGGATGCTAAAACCGGGGCAGGGAAAAACCAGCTCCGTCCCTGCATCCCGACCCAGTCGCTTTCCAACGACGTGCGCTGGGTTCCCTCCTCCCGGCAGGGTCTGAGCAGCAGCGTCTGCCCTGGCTGCAGCACCAGCCTCAGCTCCCAGTGCCGCCCCGTCTCAGCGAGGCGTTACGCGTGTTGCAGGTACAAAGTGGGGCTGTGGGGCTGCTGTCCCGTGCCATCGGCTGCTCTCTGCCTGAGCCAGGGATGTGGTCGCAGCCGGCGGTGCCGCCTGGCTGCTCAGCTGCGGCCAAACACCACCTCGGTTCCTCAGAAAACCCCTTGGTTAATTGTGGGTTCTGATAGCATTTCGGACACCGGCCTTTATAAACTCCGTGTTGCTGTAAACGTGGAAGGACTGAATTAGGTTATACACAGCGAGGTCTCCTCTCGCATGATGACCCGCTGTACCATAAACACTGGGTGCGCAGGAGCCCCGCTGGCACCACGTCAGTCTAAAAATCTCCTTGCGTAGTCTGTATTGGAAAGGAGACACTCGCATTTTGGGCTTATTTCATATAAGTAGCCCTGCATCTGCTGGGCTGTACAGCCCCTTCGACTCCAGACAGCCGCGATCTGTCTGACACAGCTTTTTATGGCCTATTTTGACTCTCACACTGTTCCTGTATCACAACTCAAGCTGCAGCTTCCATGACAAGGCACACGGGCAGGAGTGCTGGTGTGCCCCGCACACCCCCTGCTCCGGGCATCGATCTGTGGTGTCAGGGAGGGCAGGGAAGGGGGTGGATGGAGCGTCCCATGCCACCGAGCAGCACTTGCAGCTCCGCTGAGCTCCTCTGGCACCTGCACCTGCTCTTCAGCACCCAGCATTGCACTGCAGCCCCTGCGAGCATTGCATCGCGCTGCAACCTCTGTGAGCATCGCGCCGCAGCCCCTGTGAGCATCGCACTGCAGCCCCTGCACGCATCGCGCTGCAACCTCTGCGAGCATCGCACTGCAGCCCCTGCAAGCATTGCATCGCGCTGCAACCTCTGTGAGCATCGCGCTGCAGCCCCTGCGAGCATCGCACTGCAGCCCCTGCGAGCATTGCATTGCGCTGCAACCTCTGCAAGCATGGCGCCGCAGCCCCTGCACGCATCGCGCTGCAACCTCTGTGAGCATCGCGCCGCAGCCCCTGCAAGCATTGCATAGTGCTGCAGCCTCTGAGAGCATTGCGCCGCAGCCCCTGTGAGCATCGCACTACAGCCCCTGCGAGCATTGCATTGCGCTGCAACCTCTGGAAGCATCGCGCCGCAGCCCCTGCAAGCATTGCATAGTGCTGCAGCCCTTGCGAGCATTGCGCCGCAGCCCCTGCGAGCATCGCACTGCAGCCCCTGCGAGCATTGCATTGCGCTGCAACCTCTGCGAGCATCGCGCTGCAGCCCCTGCGAGCATCGCACTGCAGCCCCTGCGAGCATTGCATTGCGCTGCAACCTCTGCAAGCATGGCGCCGCAGCCCCTGGACGCATTGCGCTGCAACCTCTGTGAGCATCGCGCCGCAGCCCCTGTGAGCATCGCACTGCAGCCCCTGCGAGCATTGCATCGCGCTGCAACCTCTGTGAGCATCGCGCCGCAGCCCCTGCACGCATCGCGCTGCAACCTCTGTGAGCATCGTGCCGCAGCCCCTGCACGCATCGCGCTGCAACCTCTGTGAGCATCGCGCCGCAGCCCCTGTGAGCATCGCACTGCAGCCCCTGCACGCATCGCGCTGCAACCTCTGCGAGCATCGCACTGCAGCCCCTGCAAGCATTGCATCGTGCTGCAACCTCTGTGAGCATCGCGCCGCAGCCCCTGTGAGCATTGCACTGCAGCCCCTGCATGCATCGCGCTGCAACCTCTGCGAGCATCGCACTGCAGCCCCTGCAAGCATTGCATCGCGCTGCAACCTCTGTGAGCATCGCGCTGCAGCCCCTGCGAGCATCGCACTGCAGCCCCTGCGAGCATTGCATTGCGCTGCAACCTCTGCAAGCATGGCGCTGCAGCCCCTGCACGCATCGCGCTGCAACCTCTGTGAGCATCGCGCCGCAGCCCCTGCAAGCATTGCATAGTGCTGCAGCCTCTGAGAGCATTGCGCCGCAGCCCCTGTGAGCATCGCACTACAGCCCCTGCGAGCATTGCATTGCGCTGCAACCTCTGCAAGCATCGCGCCGCAGCCCCTGCAAGCATTGCGCTGCAACCTCTGTGAGCATCGCGCCGCAGCCCCTGCAAGCATTGCATAGTGCTGCAGCCCTTGCGAGCATTGCGCCGCAGCCCCTGCGAGCATCGCACTGCAGCCCTTGCGAGCATTGCATCGCGCTGCAACCTCTGTGAGCATCGCGCTGCAGCCCCTGCGAGCATCGCACTGCAGCCCCTGCGAGCATTGCATTGCGCTGCAACCTCTGCAAGCATGGCGCCGCAGCCCCTGCACGCATCGCGCTGCAACCTCTGTGAGCATCGCGCCGCAGCCCCTGCAAGCATTGCATAGTGCTGCAGCCTCTGAGAGCATTGCGCCGCAGCCCTTGTGAGCATCGCACTGCAGCCCCTGCGAGCATTGCATCGCGCTGCAACCTCTGTGAGCATCGCGCCGCAGCCCCTGCACGCATCGCGCTGCAACCTCTGTGAGCATCGCGCCGCAGCCCCTGCAAGCATTGCATAGTGCTGCAGCCTCTGAGAGCATTGCGCCGCAGCCCCTGTGAGCATCGCACTGCAGCCCCTGCGAGCATTGCATTGCGCTGCAACCTCTGGAAGCATCGCGCCGCAGCCCCTGGACGCATCGCGCTGCAACCTCTGTGAGCATCGCGCCGCAGCCCCTGCACGCATCGCGCTGCAACCTCTGTGAGCATCGCGCCGCAGCCCCTGCGAGCATCACAATGCAGCCTCTCCAGGGCGAGGAGGAAGTGGGGTAAAAAAAGATAATTAAGGTGACGCTGGCACGTACTTTTGCTTCTGCTTTCTCGGTTCATGCTGCTCTGTGCCGGGGAAGGGTGTGGATCCAACCTAATGCTGCACTAACAAGGCTTGTTAGTGGATTTTTTAATGATCCCCACTTAGAGTGGGTGTAGTTCTTGAGCAGACAGGTTCCCCCCCACTGCCCCGGCTCAGACACGAGTGTCCTGCCCTGGCGGTTGTCCTTTCAGTTCCTGTGTGACGGGCAGCAGGGAGAGCGGCTCCACTCTGAAGTGGATCCTGGAGTGTTTGATCAGCAGCACAGATAAATCATGGGATCTGTATCCCCCAAATATTGTCTGTTCTGCACTGAAAATACCTATTATGGTAAATAGTTGGAGAAATGTGTCCCTTCCAGAACCCCACGTCCCTGTGCCCCCGTGGCTGCGGCTGTACCTGACTCCGGCAGCCGCTCCTTGCACCTTTCCTCGCTGCTTCTCCACCTTTAACATCTGTAAGGCAGCACTGGGAGCACCCAAAGCAGCGAGGCTCACCCTGCACCAGGAATTTGTCAGAGACCCACAAACGTGCTCATTGCCAGGGAAAAGGTGCTTTCTGAAGCCGTCCCCACTGTCCTGTCCTATCCCTCCAGCTGCCCACTGGTGCCCTCACAGCCCCAAAGCTGGAGGAGCACTGGTGTGCGCGGCACAACCTTCAAATGCCTTGTGGCAGTTGAGGGACATTGAGAACTATGATTTTTTTTTCCCCATTTTTTTGGAATCTGAATGTGTAAGATGCCCGATGTTGGGTGGTCTCATCGTCGGTTGTGATTTACAGTTTCCACCCCAGTACGGCTGCGGGGAATGGCGAGTGCCGGAGCGGGGCGATCAGGGCCAGGAAGCGTGTCCCTGTTTCCCTGGGTTGAGGATGGTGAGTCCCCTCTGGGCCCCTGGGCAAGGTCTGAGGCTCCGCTGCGGCTCTCGGCCCTTCCTGAGAGGCGTTTGCAGACACCTGGGGCTGGGAATTCCCACTGTGGGGGGATTCCCGGATTCCCTCCGCAGCACAAGCGCAGGGCTGGGATACAACTTTGTCTTGTTTCTTGGCAAACTGAATTCTCTAGAAATGTTCGCTAAAATGGTGGTTTTTGAGTTGTGGTTTGTCGAGATTTGGGAGTTCAGCTGGAAATCTCACTAGCTTGCAGAGCCTAAGCCGGGCACGGCAGTTCCCGGCGAGGTTAGGTTAAGGGAGAGCCTTGCAGCACTCCTGGGAGCGGGATGGGGAGTCTGTGGCTGGTCACCCTGTGTCACCTCCATGCTTCGGGGGAAGCAGGCAGCTCAAGCAGCCGGGACCTGCTCTTTGGAGCTGGTTTCTCTCTCGAGAGAGAACAAAAGCCACAGTTCACGCAAGTGTTTTCAGTTGGCGGCACTGGGAGGAAGATGGTGGTCCCAGCTCTGCATCACTCCTGGTCCCTCCAGCTTTGGAGGAATCCCCTGAACACCCATCTCACCTTCTCCATCCAAGCGGCTGGTACTGCCACATTGCAGCTCTGCATTCTGAAGTGAGACCCCCCTGCAGTGCTGCCTCCAGCGCTGGGGCTCAGCACAGGAGAGACACGGAGCTGTTGGAGCGGGGCCAGAGGAGGCCCCGGAGATGCTGGGAGGGCTGGAGCCCCTCTGCTGTGGGGACAGGCTGAGAGAGCTGGGGGGGTTCAGCCTGGAGAAGAGAAGGCGCCGGGGAGACCTTCCAGCCCCTTCCAGTCCCTCAAGGGGCTCCAGGAAAGCTGGGGAGGGACTCTGGCTCAGGGAGGGGAGCCACGGGACGAGGGGGAAGGGTTTTCCACTGGAAGAGGGGAGATTGGGATGAGATATTGGGAAGAAATCCTTTGCTGTGAGGGGGGTGAGCCCCTGGGCCAGGTTGCCCAGAGAAGCTGTGGCTGCCCCATCCCTGGAGGGGTTCAAGGCCAGGTTGGACGGGGCTTGGAGCAATGTGGGCTGGTGGGAGGTGTCCCTGCCCAGGGCAGGGGGTGGCACTGGGTGGCCTTTAAGGTTCCTTCAACCCAAACCCTTCTGTGATTCTGTGATTTTACAGCAGGTTTGTGCCTTAAAGCAGTTCCTGTGTTTGCGTGGAGGCTCCGCTGGTCATGTCAGGCCCGAGGTATTTATGAAGAGGTTCCTGTTGGGTGCTGGCAGGAGCATTTCCAGAAATGGCTATGGGTGAACAAGTGGTAGGCAGCTGTAAAACGCTTATCTCTGTCTCCCTGCCAGTAACCCTCCAGGCCCCAAATAGCACTTTCCTGGGACGAGCTCTCGGAAACAGACGGATTTTTTTTTTTTTAATTACTTCCTCTTATGCCTTAATGTTTCTAAAGATAAATAGAGCTCTGCTCTTGGCGCCTGCCCAAGGAACAGTAAAGCTTTACAAAGGAGCGACGCTCCATATCAGCATGTACCGTGCCTGGGCTCCAAATCTGCGGTTTGTTTCATAGAGGGTAGTAAATCTCTCTCCAGCTCCCTGCCCGGGATGATTTATTCCATGCTGAACGAGAGGTTCTGCCGAGCCGGTCCCTCCTTCACCGACCGGTCCCGCATCCCGGGATCTTCCCTGACCCATTCAGCTCTTTACTGCGGGGCATCTGTTGGGGCAGCTGAGTGTCAGCCTGGAAGCGTCGGCCTGGGGCAGGAGCAGCGGCACCCACTTTGTTGGGAGATCCGAGCGGACCTTTCCACAGGGAGCCAGCAGCTCCACATCCCCTCGGTCCTGCCCCTGGGGTTTTCCAGCTGGGACTGGGTGACCCACAGGGGTTTGACCCCAGCAGGTGGCACCTCACAGGTCCTGGGGCTGGCCCAGGAGCGGGTCCGGTCCCCCTCCGTCAGCCAGGGGAGATGGGGTGTCTCGCCGACACTTCTCACCCTTAATTTGGGAGTGCGTAAGAACAGGTTTGAGGAAGGTAATGACAGCTCGGGGACAGGAATGGGGGCCCGGGGAAGGAATGGTGTGAAAATAGAATGGCGGAGAGCTCTGTAAGGGAGCACAGCGCCGTCCAGTTCTTCAGAGGCTTTAATTTTAGCTCTTCTATAAACATCTCGTTACTAAGCGGCTCCTCCAGAAGAACCTCCGAGAGTCGTGACTTCTGGTGGAAGTGCTGTGCTGGGAAAACACGAGCGGATCCTCATCTCCCCGTGCCGGCCGGGCAGCGGTGTTCCCACCGACTCCACTCGGGGATGTTTTATCTGGGAGCGAGTGACCTGGGAACGGAGTGTTTCACCTGCCTTTGGGAGATGTCCCGCACTCGTAAGGAATTTTCCCAGCCGCGAGCTGGTCGTGCTTTGGCGGGAGTTGCATGTGGACAGTTCGCTTTGCCACCCAGGTCTGTGTTCGGTCCCATCCCAAACTGTTTGTCCTTCTGATCATTATCATCTCGTGTTTACTCAGAGTCAGACATGTCCTCAAACGTCACCAGGGCAATCGTTAAACACAGAATGAGTTCATTTTTTCCCCTAATTTTTTTTTTTTTTAAATATACCCAGGGCAGGAATTGGTGCTCCAGGTACAACTTTGTCTCTTTGTAGAGACTTTTGCCTTAAATACCGTCAGAGGGAAGTTGATAAGAGCCAAAAGTTTCTGTGTCTTCCTGCTCCTGTCCTGCAGACTCGCTGCCGGCTGCGTGTTCCGTAGGGGGCTGAAATCTGCCCCCGGCCCCTGGCCGTGCGCGAGGTGCTGGTGCTGGCAGCTGCCGTTCCTGCGGCTGGGAAAGGGCCGAGCTCTGTCTCTTCCCGAGTTTTTTCTCCTGAGAAGTTGCACTGAAACACAAAGTGAAGGAGAACGTGCGGATTATTTATTTGCCTGGATTATTCACTGTCTGGCTTGCTGCCCCCGCCCTGCGCAGACAGAAAAGGCGGCCGTGGCTGCAGCAGGGCCTTGGTCTTCTGGGGGGGCTGGAGGGGACAGTGGGAGTCCAGTAAGTGCCATTTGGTGCAGGGGTGGCAGCAGGAGGGCTCCTCTGGGTGGATGGCACCCCACGGTACTGCCAGCCGTGTTCGGCGCTGCCGGGGTGACATGGTGGGGAGAGGGCTGTCCCCTCCTGTGCCGGGGGGACGTTGCTCGTGGCTGGGGTGCGGGGACTGTTTGGGGCAGGTGGGCTTTCCCCAGGGGAGGGCTCGGGGCATCCGGGACGGTGGCAGACGTGGGGCCGCCGCGGTGGCCAGCCCCGGCCCCGCACACAGCCCTTTTGTTTTCCTCCCATAGAAAAGCCATTCTTGGTGCTCCTTTCATAAATATGTAAGGAGGGCACAGTGCCGTCATTGTCCGCCCAGCAGACACTGCCGGGTTGTTCTGGGGCCGCCGTGCCCGCCGGTGCGGTGGGGTCGGTGGGACGGGGGGAGGACTTCTCCCTAGGATGAGGATGGCTGGGCTCCATTCTGAATCCTGGTTTCTGCCTCCGTGTTGTGTTAGAAATCCCCCCAAGCTTCTCCCTGCACTCCGGGAAGGAGGAGCGGATGCCCATGGGCTGGAATATCCCAGCTCTTCCACTCCTGCAGGTGTTGGCTCCCAGTTAACAGGAACGCCAGGCAGTGGTCCCGCCTTTCTCACCAGGTCAGCACGATCACTCTTGTCGTAGGAGACTTTGAGGCCAGTGGGATGAACACAGGAGCCTGGATGTGAAGGTCTTGCAACTAGGGAGGATCTCCAAGGTGCTTCTCTCTTACTGAAGATGAAAGGAATGAGAAGGAGCAGGGGGTTTGTCTGGCGCCTGCCTCTGGAACTGCTCTGCTGGGCTGAGGCGTGACGGGCAGAGCAGGGGAAGTAAGAGCCGGCGATGACTTGGCCTGTGATGCTCATACCCGAAAGCGAAACAGCAGGTGTGGGTGTTAGAGCGAAAAATAAAATTGTGTTTCCTGGTTGGCATGCTTGAGAGGAGAACGGTGCAGCTCTGAGGGCCCGGGGGGAGCCGTCAGGCTGTAGGTGGGTGTCCCCTGGCCAGGAGATGTCCCCCAGCAGCCGCCGTGGCTGCGGCTTCTCTCCTGCTCGTCTGCGCTTGGGAGAGCTGCAAGTTACTGTCTGAAACTGTGTGGGCTTTTCCCCCTTTTCTTTTTAAGCTGTTGAATTATTTTTCCCTAAAAAGTGAATTCCATCAGACGGAGGAAGAGGAGCAGTGGTATGGGGAAGGGGGATGCCGCTCTTCGCGATGCCTGGAAGAACCGCAGTAGGTTGTCGCCCGCGGGCTGGGGGCAGCACAGCTCCCCTGCCATCAGCGCGCGTTTGCTGCTCAGACTGCGGCGCCTGCAGCTCTCTGTCCCACCACGACCCGTCCAACTGCCAGTCTGAAGTGCAGCCTGTAGCCGGGCATGTCCCGGGGAGCCGTCCTTGCCTGCCGGAGCTTCCCAGAGTTTGCAGCCTTGGACTGCTCGCCCTCCTGCTCCTGGCAGACCTTTCCTGTTTGCCGGGCAGGCGTGAGCCCCTTCCTGCTTTCGCTTCCTTGGCCCAGGCGTCACTCAGCCAGGTGCTGAAGCGGGATCTGGCGTGGGTTCAGCTCTGCCGGGCCGCAGCAAGGATGTGCTGCTCCCCGTCACCCTGGAAGGCCGCGGAGGGGGAGCGTGGAGCCTGCCAGAGCCTCCTGGACCTGGCTCTGCTTGTTGCTGTGTTCCCAACACGATCCCATCCCTTTTGTCGCAGCAGCTGAATGTACTGGGTTTGGTTTTTAAGTCCAGCCGTCCTGGGTAGTCCAGGGCTGGTTTGTATTTAATACAGCCTGCGTGTTACGCGTGAGAATCTCTTGCACGGGGCTCCTCTGGAGAGCATGCTCCTTTCTTCCCGGCGCCGGGTGATGCCGTGCCCCTGGCTGGGCAGCGCTGGGCAGCCCTGCTCCCGGCCCTCGCTCCGCAGGCGGGACGCGGTCCTGCGGCGGAACGTGCTGGCAGGTTACTCACACCACTGCGCTGGTTGATGCAACAGCTCCTGCCTCTTGCGGGGCAGTTGCCCAACCACCACTTGACACCACTCGCGGCCCTGCCAGGGTTACGTGGATCGTGGCTCGCTCCAAGGGCACCGTCAGCTCCCTCGTGTGGGGCCAGTGCCTGGTTTCATCCGACGGAGCAGGCTCCAGGCACGGTTCGGGCGTGTTGCATCATTTGCTGCAGATCTCGGCAGTCAGGGCTTGTGGCAGAAGCCTCAGGTCCCCTTGCAGGCTGAGTTTCATGGCTGTGTGCCTTGTGGGTTAATACTGCTTTGCAGGACGCCACCTCAGTGACTCTGGTCACTGCTTTGTAGCATAAAGCATTTTATGATGCTATAAAACAGCTAAACTTGAAATAATTTCTACTTTGAGATACGGAGCAGCTTTTGGAAGGCTCTGCTGACGACACTTGAAAGCAATGCTGAAGCCGACGTCCATCTCCCCGCGCCTGGGATGAGCTGCCGGAAGGTTTCCGTGTTGGAAGTGTTCCCCCGGCTCTGTCCCGGCAGAGCCAGGCAACCCCCGCTCCGGGCAGGCAGCCGGGGGGCAGGAAGGATGAAGCGCCTCTTGCTCATGTGTTGAGGCCGTGTGAGCTTCGCGTTCCCCTCTATTATATCATAGCGAATTTTCGAGGTTCGGGGGTGTGGGAGTTGAGTCTGAGCCTGCAGCAGAGCTGGTTTCTGGAGGCTGACTGTACTGGTTGTACCGTGCTGCTTGGTGAAACACCCTCCCGTGCCTTCAGCAGCCTGAGAGTGAAGGGCTTCAGCTGCGAGTGCTGGAAAAGGACTTGTTCCAGTCAAGGTCCCTTGCCTAAAAAACACGTGAAAATTCACTTCTGTGACTCTCCCCACTCCGTCATCGCAGGAGGCTGCGCAGAGAAGGTGCAGCTCCCGCGGTGGCTGGAGAAGCTGCTGCGCGGTTGGGTTCCTCGTTGGCCAGACCCTGCAGCTTCCCTGGAGCAGCAGCCTGGTCCCTGGGACACAGACCAGGCTTGCCCGCGCTGGGCGGCCGGTACTGCGACGCCTTTGCACTGGCTGCTCTGCACCTGGCTGTAAGTCCGCACACCCCTGTGGCTGTTATCCCGCGAGCTGGCCGGCAGTTGCTGGGCGAGTTGTCCAGGGAAGGTGGACACCACACTGGAAACACTTTGGAAACACGGCCGGGGGTCCCCGGAGATGGAGCCTGGCTTAGTCTTTCTCCAGGACGTTCACTCCGAGCTCCTCTTGTCACTGAAGAGACGCTGAGAGCGAGGGAAGTGGAGGGGAGCCTCTCACTTGGCCATGACCCTGCCGCGCCGGGAACCGGCCGTTCCCGGAGAGCGTCCCGGCGTGCCAGCGCTCACCGCTGCTGGCCTGCCCCAGAGTTAAGGTCATCTGGTTGTGTTGTGTCAGCTGAGTGTTTAACTTTTTGCTTATTTAGAATTTCCTGTATTATGATAACATCTCATAAACTTCCAAATATAGCTTAGCGCTAATTTCGATGGTAACAGGCTGCCCTGGGAGCAGTGACCAGGTGTCACCTTAAGTCGTGCCGGCCTTTTTGCAGCGCGGTGGCAGGAGGAGGCAGGAAGGAAGACGCGAAGCGCAGCAGCTGCGTTGAGGCCGATGTTCGCAGGCACACGTGCTTTCCCAGGCATCTCGGCTGGGGACAGCAGAAGAATCAGCGGGGCCGGTCCAGCTCCCCTCTGCAGGAAGGGCTGCGCTGATGGGACCGCCTGATACGGCTGGCGAGCGGCTCGGATGCTGCGTGTTCGGTGATGGGAAGTGGGAAGGGAAAGATCAGGCTGGCTAAGAAGTAGCTGAGGAGGGCGCCTGGCAGCCTGGCTGGCCAGAATCCCTAAAGCAGGCTGCTAGTTAATGCCAGACGCTAAAACCCAGGATGTTCCTAGCCCACAGATTGCTAAATAACACCGTGGCTTTGAGAAGACCCAGGGGGTAAAGTTTTCTCTTGCTCTAAACAACTCCTGGAGTGATTTTCATGTTTTCGTTGAGGATGATCTCGTATCTGTTTCCCTCGTGACCAAGGGGGTGCGAGTGAAGACACGTGCGCTCGCGGCAATGCTGCCGGAGAAGCCGTCGTGGAGGGCATGGGGCTGAGAGTGCTCGCCGGGGGCAGGCCGTCGGAGGGCTGCAATTCTGGCCTGTGTGTCTGAAAGGGCTTTTCCTGCCTGTGGAGCTTGAGCCGCGTCGTTTGGGCTCGGAGGAGGCAGGTCTTACTCAATGCCTTTGGCCTGCACCCCGTGCAGCGTGGGACCTCGCCGGGGGGGCGGTGGTGTTTGGGCACCAGGGGGGCAGGATTTGGTTAACCTGGCGCTCGACGCTATTTTCTTCACAGCTTGGCACTGACCTTTCCATTTTGGTCCTCAGACTATAAGTGGCATCTTTTCTGATGCCTTGTCCTGCTAAATTCAGCTGTGGCCGGCTGGTGGTGAACAGAGTGGTGGAAACAGGGCTGGGTGCCGAAAATAGTCCTGCAGTGGTGCACGTCTGCTGGTGAGGCTCCTCCTGGTGCCTGGCCCCATCGGCAGTCCTGGGGCCAAAATCCAGCTGTGCCAGAGGGATGCCGGCGGCGCTCGCGCTGCCGAAGGCGTTACTGTGGGGGATGGGAGAGGTGGAACGTCCCCTGGGACCATGCAGGGGATGCAGTGATCCCTCGGCAGCTCTGCAGGGACTGGTGTGGTCCCGCTTTACCGAGCTGCCTGCCTTCGCGGCCGTATCTCGCCTCTGGTAGGAGAAAATCCTTCTCCTCAGGGTTTCTGATTCCCAGAGTCCAGCTTGATCTGCTGGAGCAGGGTTTTACCGCAAGCAGCTTCATCGCTGAACGGCTGTGGACAGTGTAGAAGCGCTTCCCCGGCCTCGCAGGCGCTGTGACGGCAGCAGGAGCTGCCTGAGTTTCAGCGGTGCTTTAGCCATTGCTTGAGGCTGTCCCAAGAGCTGGCCCGCTCCCCGCTGTGCCGCCTTCCGTAGCCTGGCCATGGTCAGGGCATGATCTGGGTGAAAAGCAGGTTTTTAATTTGGGCTGGTGTGGGGCAGTGGGCAGGCGTGGGTGGGAGTGCTGCCCCAGCAGCAGAGCAGGCTCCACGTGCCCTAAAGCCGCAGGGAAACGGCAGCTCCAGGGGAACCTGAAACTAAAACCGAGCAGAATGATGCCATTGTTCGGGGAAAATGTCAAGTGCCAGGTTTTAGATAATGAGCAGTGAATTACAGTTCAAAATCTGCGTGTATGATCTTGTGTTAGCGACACGAGGAAGGAAACTTGAACTTGGCCGGAGCTTGGCCGCACTTCTGCTTTGCTGTTACGCACCTTCAGATAATGCGTTTGTGAGCTGTTTGCTCAGGGCTCTACTAAAATCAGGCTTTTGCCTGCGGTGGGGGCTGTGCTGCCGTACAGCTGTGTTTGTGGAAGGGGCCGGGGTCTCTTCTCTGCTGCCCGTGTCCATGGAGGGCTGAGGCAGTGCCAGGGTGTCCCGGTGCTGCTTCCAGCCTGGCGTTCCCGGAGGCTGAAATGCTGGTTTGGTACCTGCTGCCGGCCTCTAATCCCGCTCTTGTCTCTGCAGGGAGTGGGGATGGACAGGGACAGATACTCCAGCGTTTCCCGGAGAAGGACTGGGAGGACAACCCCTTTCCCCAAGGCATCGAGCTGGTGAGTGTGCTGTCCCTTGGGATGGGGACCCCGGGGAAGCGTGACCGGCCTGCGGGCAGGTGACACCGCGGGGCAGGTGACACCGTGGCACTGCGTCCACGCATCTCGCTGGGCACTGCAGGGTCTGACCGGGGGAGCCCACGAGAGGGGAGTTCCTGCCCGCCCCCCCGACGCAGCTCCGGCTCTGGAAAACCACAGGATCCAGCATGCTGCCTCCCAGCCGGGAGCCATTCCCTGCTGCGTGCCCTGCCTGGGGCTGGCTCCTCTCCTGGCTGCTTTGCTCCCCCTCCTCCTTGGGGATCAGCCGCTCGGGATGCTGGAACGCTTCCTGGAGGAGCCGCAGGGATGCAGCGTCAGTATAAATAGCCCCGTCAGGAGCAGCAGGGCTTGGCTGTTGTCGGGCCTCTCCCAAGCTCCCTGCCGAGCAAACCGCTCCCCTCTGCGGGCCGGCGGTGCCGGCTCAGCCCCCGGCGGCCCTGGGTGTGCTGCGGCCAGGAGAGCTGCTGGCCCTGCGTCCCTGCCCCAGCCCCCCGGACACGTTCGCCTGCTGTTGTGAGTCCTTTGAGGTTGCCATCACTGCTGGGTCGTACCCATGAAGTGTCACACCCAGTCTAATTTGGCACTGCGTGGGCTCTTCACAAACCAGCTTTTAACTAATCAAGGATAATAGGATTGTTCTCCTCGGTTGCTAAATTTGACTGGAAGTTCTCAGACCCTTCCCTACTGCCTCGGTGCTGCCTCAGAGCCCTGGAGGAGCAGAGCTTGTGCTCCGTGGCCAGCCGAAGCCAGCGGGTTGGGCTGCGGTTCTCCAGACCCTTTTTCACCCCTAAACTGAGCCCCCTTCTGCGCTGCTCTCCTCCTCCCCCCTCCAGTTCTTCCCCGTTTCCAGCTGGAGCACACTGGAGTGCAAAACCCAGAGAGGGATGAGGCTTTAGGGGTTCCTTCCGCGCCTTGCAAGCCTCATGGTGCTGGACTGTCCTCACCTTCCTCCTCCACCTTGCTGCGCTGGGAGGTGTTGGGGGGCCTAAAGGGCCTAAAGGGGCTCCAGGAAAGCTGGGGAGGGACTCTGGCTCAGGGAGGGGAGCCATGGGAGGAGGGGGAAGGGTTTTACACTGCAAGAGGGGAGATTTAGGTGAGATCTGAGGAAGAAATCCTTTGCTGTGAGGGGGGTGAGCCCCTGGGCCAGGGTGCCCAGAGAAGCTGTGGCTGCCCCATCCCTGGAGGGGTTCAAGGCCAGGTTGGATGGGGCTTGGAGCAACGTGGGCTGGTGGGAGGTGTCCGTGCCCAGGGCAGGGGGTGGCACTGGGTGGCCTTTAAGGTCCCTTCCAACCAAAACCGTTCAGTGATTCTAGGACTCGCTGAAGGGTGTTTGTGCATCTCTGACGAGGGGACTTGTTTTGGCCAGGGGAGTCCCAGGTACGTGGTGTAGCAAAAGGCGACCTGCCCGGTTACCGCTCCTGGTCCCTGTGCTGGCCCTGGGCTTTGCTGGGGATGGCATTGGCCTTGGCAGCTCGTTTCCATAGAGCAGAAGTGCCATGGGTGCTCTGGGCACCGTGCGTTGGGATCTCTGCCTTGCGCTGACCACGTGCAGGGCTCTGGGTGGATGAGGGGGCTGGTGGCCCAGCCGGTGTCTCGGTTCATGGCCTGGGCAAGTTCCCTGTGCTACTTAATGCTCATTTGCTGAGCAGTGGATCTGTGGCCACCCAGGCTCGCCCGGCCGGACTCAGTTCTGCTCTCGGCCGCCCTCCCACGTTCCGTGTCCTCGTTCAGATAGAATCACAGAATGGTTTGGGTGGGAAGGGACCTTGAAGATCATCTCGTTCCAACCCCCAGCCCTGGGCCGGGACACCTCCCACTGCACCAGGTTGCTCAAAGCCCCGTCCATCTGCGGTCATCCTCATCTTCGCGTGTGCTGGTGCTGGAGAACTTCCACGTGAGCTGTTGGGGCTGATCAGGACATCCCGTGTCGTGTCCCTTCCAAAGCTCTCGTGTCACACTTAACCCAAAACCATGGGACTCTACTGGTGCTTGGAAAGGAGAGCTGCCGGCATGTTCCTCTACCCGGCCAGGAGCCACCAGCTTTTGGAGCGGAGGGTGTCAGAGCTGGACACGTCTCTGATCCCCGTCCTCATCCCTCTGCCCTGTCCTGTCGCTTGGCTTTGGCAGTTACCGCTGTGGCCACCAAGTCGTGCCGCGTGGCTGGTCCCCGGGCTCAGTGGCGGTGGCCGGCTCCTCTTCCTATCACGTGCTCACCGTAACTCCGGCGCAATTTCGGACTTCTGTGTGCTATTTTGTCTGAGGCAAAAGTATATTTTATTTTTCTGGTTAGGGCTTCCTGGTTGTCTGCAGGGGACTTGGGAACTGTCCCAAGAAAGAGGAAAGCTGCTTTTTTCCCCAAGGGTCAAACTGTCCAGCCAAAAAATCCCTGGAATTTAAACAATTGGAGCCCCATCCTGTTGGGAGCCGAGGGTGGCTCCGAGGCTTCCCACAAGCTGTCAGGAGGCATCCTGGGTGACCAGCACGTAGGGCTGAAACGAAGGCAGCTTCCGAAAGCCAGAGGGAGCCCCCCGGGGATGTGGGGCTGTATGTCTCATGGCAGTCACCGCTGAGCTTCTTTTTGACAGGGAGAAGGTTTTCTGGCCTGTGTGTAGGGCACAGGAATTTGTAGCTTCTGCTCTTGCGCGCTCTCTGACAGCATTTCCAAACAAAAATATCTTGTTTTAATGGATGGAAGTTCCTCTGGAGAGAGACACGGGATGTGAGCATGTCCCCTCTGTTGCAGCATCTCCCCGCCGGCAGCCCCTGAGCCCCGGTGGGACGCGCTGGCTGCCCAGGGTCGGTGGAATTGCTCCTCTCCCTTTCCCATCCCGCCTTTCATCCTTCTCTACCGCAATCCCGCAGGTCTGCTTAACTCAGCACAGTGTTTCCCGTGTCTCACGGCTGCTCGTGGATGGCCGTGGCGTGCCGCAGACTGTGCCATCGTGCCTGCTGGGCACGTCTGAGCCTCCAGACAGGTCTCACCTCTGCCAGCGCGCCCTGGCACCCCGGGCAGCCTGTGGCAGCGGTCCCTCCTGGCGCCTGGGCACCAGAGAGCGCTGGGACTTCTGCTGCTCTCCGAGATAGATCAGCGAGATCCTTTTGTTTTCCAACCAGCAGGTAATTGCCTGCATGTTTGCAGCTTCAGTCTCCTCGTCTGGTGAAGGAACCTCTAAAGCCCTTGCAGCCGGTGCTGTTCCAACGCGGTGCAGGAGAGGGGGAGCTGCTGCCACGCGTCGCCGTGGGTTCGATCGGGGGGGAGCAGGCAGCTCCTTATCCAGTGGGACACTGGGGACAGGTGGCTCCACAAGTTGTCCCTCCTGCCTGGCAGCCGGCTCGGCTGCAGGGTTGCGATGCCCTCCCAAAGCTTTCCTGGGTGGAAATAAATGATTAAGGGGATGTCTTGGGGCCTCATTGTGTAGCGACAGGATGAGGAGTATGGGTTTGAAACTGAAAGCAGGGAGATTTAGATTAGAAATTAGGAAGAAATTCTTTACTGTGAGAATTCTTTACTCTGTGGAGACCTTCCAGCCCCTGCCAGTCCCTAAAGGGGCTCCAGGAAAGCTGGGGAGGGACTCTGGCTCAGGGAGGGGAGCCACGGGACGAGGGGGAAGGGTTTTACACTGGAAGAGGGAGATTGGGATGAGATATTGGGAAGAAATCCTTTGCTGTGAGGGGGGTGAGCCCCTGGGCCAGGTTGCCCAGAGAAGCTGTGGCTGCCCCATCCCTGGAGGGGTTCAAGGCCAGGTTGGACGGGGCTTGGAGCAACGTGGGCTGGTGGGAGGTGTCCCTGCCCAGGGCAGGGGGTGGCACTGGGTGGCCTTTAAGGTCCCTTCAACCCAAACCATTCTGTGATTCTATGATCATCGGCTAGATCCTTGCAAGATTGTTCCTTACAAACTTGGGAAAGGCCTGTGATGTAACTGGTGGAAGAAGAAGAGGTGGTGAAGCAGCGCTGATCCGTGCAGCCAGACAGACACACACACACGCTGTCACGAGAGGTTGGTTTTGTTGCTCAAACTGCTCCAGGCGGTGTCTGCAGAGCCCGGCACGCAGCGCTGCCTTCCCAGGGGATTTTCCTAAACAAACGAAGGGCTGTTGCTCCGGGGAGGCTTAGGTGCAGCTGGGCTGGGGCATCCGCCAGCGCCGGTCTTGGGGGGGCTGTGGTACGTCCTTCAGCTCAGCCACTTCCATCGGCGCCCCCCTCGTGGAATATTTGAGACTTTCTTCTCTTCTGGCTGTCTGCAGCTCGCTCGTGTTCCCCGTGGGCACCCCACGGTGCTGAGATGGGCTGTAAGGAGAGGCTGGCTGTGGGGAGCAGCTCCCGCACACCCCCACGGAGCCCCGTCAGCGTGTGCCGCGTTGGGTGTGGGGCACACCGCCCCCGAGGGCAGAGCGCCGGGAGCGCTGGGTCTGCCCATGCCGGGGGGTAAGCGAGTGGGGGGTGAGCATCCTCCCGGCACAGGTCTGAGTTCGGGTGAGCCACGAGTGAAGAGCTCACCTCTTGCAGGTCCCCGGAGATCTTTAGTTCTGCTATGTCTTCTTTTGACCGTGGCACCTTCGGTGTTGCAGAGCACCACGGTACCACCATCGGTCATGGTTGGGCTGCTGCTGGAGAACGCTCGTTCTAGTCACCAGCCAACCTACACCCATCTATACCCATGGTAGGATCGTCATCCCTGGAGGGATTTAAAAGCTGGGCAGATGTGAGGGACATGGGTTGGTGGTGGTTTGGGCAGTGTGAGGTTGATGGTTGGACTCGGTGATCTGAAAGGTCCCTTCCAACCCAGGCGATTCTATGATTCTGTGATCTTTCCTGGAGGATGTTTGTCCTTTCGAGAGGATCTAGCTCGAAATGAGGCAGTGGCTGGGGAGGTGAGACGTCTGCGTGCCAAGTGCTTTATGAACACGTGGCCGCTTTATATTGACTTCTGCAGGACAGATCAGCCAAGGAGCATTGAGTGCAATCAAACCGGGCTGCGAGTGACGCCAGGGCATAGCCGTGTACCTCAGCGCCGTGACATGATCCAGGGTGTCGCCTGCTGTCGTTTGAAGTGACCCGTGCTCTCAGCAATGCTATTTTTAGGAAGCTGACTTCTTATCCCATGGCTTGGGAAGAGTCCCAGGGCAGCTTGGTGCCTGGAGCTCAGGTGGGTGTCAGGAGCCTCCCGCACCTCCATGGTGGGACCGAGAGCTCCGGTGGCCCTTGCCAAGCTCACGTGTCGGGGGCAGAAGGTGGTGGAGCCATGCCTTGGCCTGAGCAGGTGAAACCCGAGTGAAGAGGCTGAAGTGTGTTCACATTTGTCTCATGCCATTGTTTCCCTATCCTGTTTAGTGGTGGCATAATTCCCTCTGGAATGGGCTGAGGCTCCTTGGCTCAGGAGATGACATGACCAGGCAGTGGAGCAGAGCCTATGCCTGCCAGCGGTGGTGATGCCCATGTCCTCCTGGGCTTCCCTGGTAGAGGAGCAGTCCAGGGGATCTGGACTTCCATTTCTGAGGCCTCTGGATGAGCACACTTGACCCCTGACGTCTGGCTTGTATGTTCCTGTCTCCGCAGGGGAGGTTTGATGCCGCGGTCATGGAGTGCATGCCTCTCTCTGCACCGGGATGCGGCAGTCGGGAAGTGCTGGGTGGGACCCAGCAGCAAACTCCTCCTGAGCAGCAGCTTTGTGTGCTTTTGCTCTCGTCATTTCTGCGACGTCTGGGAAATGTTTGCACAGAGCTGTGACCTACGGGTTCGTTGCGGAGCCCAGCGAGCAGAGGAACTCTGGTTGGGAGAGTGCCGCTGTGTACTTACCCTGCTGAGCCATCCCTCCCCCTGCGCGGGGCCGGGCGGAGGCAGCCCCGTTTGAAATTGGCACCAGGAGGGAGAGGCCCCGGGACGCAGGTTTGCAGGGACATACGTGGCAGAGGCCGGGAAGGCCTCGCCTTCCTGCTGCGACACCTGGGCAGCTGAGGAGAGCCCAGCTCCTGCACTGCGGCTGCTCCCGGCCGCTCTGGAAGGAGAGGAGGGTCCGTGCTGCCATGTGGGCATGAACATGGAGCCTGAGGGTGGGCACGGGCAGCGGAGAACAGCTGGAAAAGTTCACCTGGTTGAAACCAGCTTCAGTTCACAAGGGTTTGGGCTGGAGCAGTGATTTCTGCAGCTTTGCAGCACGTCAGCCCTTTCTGCCCGTCTGGCCTCTTTGCTGCCTTATTCCCGTCCTCCGTTTTGCTCAAGTCACCTTGTCCTCAGAGTCCATTGGGCTGTGGCCCCGGGAGGAGTTGAGCTGTCCCACTCTCAGTGAGGTCCCAAAAGTGTCGGGAATTTTCCACAGCTCCTCACCAGCCAAGTGCAGATGCTGAGGAAATAAAGAAAAATCCCTTGAGACTTCGAAACCCAGGGGGAGTCCTGTGGCCGCTGGCTGGAATTACCCACGGGCCCCGGGGAGGGTGTTTGGAAAGTCCCCAGAAACCAGTAAAACGGTGGTGGGAGCTGCCTGGGGTGCGGTGTTGGCACAGCCTGGGCTGGTGTTGTCCCGCTGCCTGTCCCGAGGGAGCAGTGCCACCTCCCGGGGCAGACACCAGTGCCTGGGGCAGCCCTGGGACACATCGCCTTTCCTCCCTGCAGTCCCTGCCGTGCCCGCGTGTGGCCACCCAGCACCTTGGTGGCCTGCAGGGACCTCGCCGGGCCTGGCAACCCTCACAGGCTCCATGCGGGCTGCAGGTAGTAACTTTGCACAGCACAGCCCCGCTCCTCGCAACCCCTGTGCCAGGGGAGCTCCTGCGGCTCCGGGATGGGCGCAGGGTGGCAGAGGGTGCCCGGCTCGGCCGGGGCGTCCCCTCACCCTCCTCCAAGCTGGGGTTTCTCCAAGCGGCTCCTGGAGGGGGAGACACCTGCCCAGTTCTCCCCCACAGAGGGGATGGGAGGCTCTGGCCAGTGTACCCCCCTCTCTGGACCATGGCAGCTGCCAGGGAAGGTGGCACAGCCCTGTTTCCCTATATACTCTGTAGGTGATGTGCTGCCACACCAAGCTCCCTGTCCCTGGGAGCCGGTACCCGGCCGTGTCAGTACCTGATGGTGTCGGTACCCGGTGGTGTCGGTATCCGGCGGTGTCGGTACCCAGCGGTTTACTTTCGCATCATCCAATCCCCCGAAGCTCCCGGCTCCCACCGCCGAAGTGATGCGGGGGAGCGAGGGCAGCGGCGCGGGCAGGACACCCCCCTGACCGCCCTCCCCTGTGCTCTCTCGCAGTTCTGCCAGCCCAGCGGCTGGCAGCTCTTCACCGAGAGGAACCCCCCCACCTTCTTCGTGGCCGTGCTGACCGACATCAACTCGGAGCGGCATTACTGCGCCTGCTTCACCTTCTGGGAGGCCGTCGAGAGCGCACAGGTACTGCAGGCTGCCAGGCCGTGTCTGCGGGGCAGGGTGGGAAGGGCGGTCGGGCAGCACGGTCTGGGAGGCATCCGACTGCCTTCGGCTTTGGCCAGTGGTTCCTGCTTTCCCCGTCTCGGAGGAATCCGCGCCCTGGCATCGGAGGCTTGGGAGGGGGAAGAGCATCCTTTTTCTAACCCCGGGACTTGGCTGCTGCGTGTCTCCCCAGCCTCAGAGCCACCCCAGGAATGGTGAGGGGGCGGAGGAGGAAGAGGAGCCATCGTCTCCCGTTCAACCCGCGCAGCTCTTTGCTCCCAAAAGCCTGGTGCTGGTGTCGCGGCTGGACCATGCGGAGGTGTTCAGGGTAAGTCCAAAATGCACTGCGGCCAGGGCGGGCAGCAGGGAGAGGGGAGCAACATTAGTAAAGACCTTCTGGCTCCGGGAGCAACTGGGAGCTGCGTAGTCGCTGCCAGGAGCAGAAGCTGCAGGAGCACCCTGGCAGCACCCATGGGAGAGCGGCCCATCCCCAGCCTGCTGTCCGTGTCCCACTCCAGCCCCAGGAGCCGGGGCACGCTGAACCTGCACGCTGAAACCAGGGCTCGGCCACGCCAGGCAGCTGGTGGCCTTGGCCCTGTTTCGTTCATAGAAAAAACACGAAGAACAGCCCGTTCCTGTGGGAGCATTTATCTTTGCCATCTTTATTTTCTTTACATGTGCTGCATTATGTAGCTGTGAAAGGTTGGGGAGGGCACGGGCTGCAGGCTGGCGTGTTTCAAACTGCCTCCGTGTGTATTGTGCCAGGGGGGTGTGGGCAGCCCCCTCCGGAGCGGGCAGCCTGGCTGCCCTGCTGCTCCCGCGGTCTGAAGGAGGAGCCCCCCCGGCGTTCACGGTGGGCTCTCCGCTGGCGTGCCCAGGTGTGGGCTTGCAGGAGGGCAGCCTTCTCCGCCAGGCCGGGCTCTGTCCTT
Source organism: Rissa tridactyla (assembly GCF_028500815.1). NCBI lineage: Eukaryota > Metazoa > Chordata > Aves > Charadriiformes > Laridae > Rissa > Rissa tridactyla. Next base: position 218,728,337 of record NC_071466.1, on the reverse strand, counting down.
CCCTCTTCCCCTCCCACCGCGAGGATATCGCTTCTGGGCTCTGCCCTGTTCTTGAACCCCTCGTTCACAGCCCGCTCTGGGAGTGGAGCACATGGTGTTCCCCCTGGGTGTTCAGTGCTCAAGGCATTAATAACTGACAGGGGAAAAAAAATCATTCCGTTCTCTGGCCTGGCGCTGGTTCAAACAGCAGAAACTTTGGGCTTCGCAGACTCCCACCCCCAAGCCACGTAACGGAGGTTGGAGGCTCCTCTGGAGTCTCTGGTCCAACCCCTGCTCGAGCAGGGTCAGCTGGAGCAGGTTGTCCAGGGTATTATCGTCCAGTTGGGTTTTGAGTATCTCCACGGATGGAGACTGTACAACTTCTCTGGGCAGCCTGTGACGGTGTTCAACCACCCTCGCAGTAAAAAGGTTGTACACTTCGGTATTTTGTTGGGAAAGTTGTCTGAGCCCAAGTCAAGCCTGTCTCGGCTGGTTGGTGGTGTGAAACCGCGACTCCCTTCCAGCAAGCGGGAGCAGTGACCCCGAAATAGAAGGGAGTGTCGACAGAAATGAGCCTGGATCGTCCGTCCATTTCCCTCATTGCGAGCAGTTGCATCATATGGTCATCCTCGTGTCTGGGATGGGGTTTACCACGCCTGGCCTTCCGTGGCGCTGGAATTCTTTACAAGACAGGAGCTGTTCGTTTTCCAGGCCTGGGAGAGCAGAGGGAGATCAGCGGGGCTGCAGCGTCTGCCGCTCCTGCTGGGCAGGACCCGGCCGTGCCTGGGGATGACTGGGGGGAGCGGGTCAGATACATGGGTCCAAATGGCAGATGTTTCCTGCCAGAGCTTCTCCCCGGCAGACCGCGTGGAAATGGCTCGTTTTGGTCCCTGCGTACCTGGCTGGGTTTGCCAGGAGGCCCAGTAGCGTTTGCATTGCGCGTTTGGCTGCCTGGTTTCATTCCTTGAATTGTCCGTCTGTGACACAAACCCAGACTCGTCGCTGGCTGTCCCCAGGGGGTCTTGGAGCGTGGGCTGTGGGTGCGGGGTCTGAGCTGCCCGAGGGGAGCCAAAGCAGCCCCACTTGCAGGCGCAGAGGGTGGCAGAACCTCCGTTTGCCTCTCCCTGCCCCTGCCTTTGCCCCGTGGCTGAACTGTGAAAATTTCACTGCCCAGTTTTGCAGTGCAGCCTCCTGCTTCCCCAGCACAAGCCCCGGGTTGTTGTGGCTCCTTCTCTTCTCTGATCAGAGGTTTCTGTAGCCCAAGACCTGGACCTGGTGGTCCTCTTGGTCAGCACGGTGCTGGACTGAGTCTGCCTCTTGCTCGGCGTGAGGTCAGGCCCTGCGCACGTTCCACCAGGAGCCTTCCCCACTGATGGGGAATGTGCAGGAGCGTGAGCTCGCTCTTCACTCGGTTATTCCAGCGTGCAGTGGCCTCCTCCTCTCCAAAGCCCCAGTATTTGTGTTTTCTCTTTTCCTCACTGAGTGGGGAGGTGGTTTGAGTTAAAAAAAACACACCCAGAGGGTGCCTTGGAGACAAATTCCTCAAATTCCTTATTCATCTGTGTGTTAGAGCTGTGTTGAACGGCTGCCCCATGCTTGCGCCCCCTAAATCCCTCGGTGCTGGAGCTGGTGTTGCTTCCTGAAAAGAAAAGAAAGAAAGAAAGAAAGTATAAATAAAGTAGAAATAAAATAGAATTAGGGTAGGGTAGGGTAGGGTAGAAGTGAAGTATTTCAGTTGGAAGGGACCTCCGAAGATCACCCACTTGAGCAGCCTGACCACTTTGGGGCTGACGGAAAGCCGAAGCCTGGTGTTCAGGGCCGTGTCCAGATGCCAGCGGAGCAGGGCCCAGCCAGGTGTCTCGCCCAGCCCTTGCTGGAGACGTGGGGCTCCTTCCCGTCCCTTGCTTGGGGTTTTTGTGAGACTTGATGTGAATCTGCAGGGACGGCGGCGCGTGGGGCTGCTGAAGTCCAGCTCTTTTCAGTCACCTCTGCCCCTGGAGCTTTTGAACTTGCTCCATGCTGCTCCCGCTGGGCTCTAGCCCAGGGGCACGTCTGTGGACGGCGCTGGTGGGGTCGGTGCTGGGCTGGGGAGGTGCTGCTGGCTGAGCAAACTGAGTACGTACCAAATATCCTGTCCCTGCTGATGAGGACTCCCTGTGAGAGGTCTGGGGGGGAAGACCTTGAGCACTGCACCCAAGAGTTGACTGTCACAGTCTGACAAGCACTGGGTGCCCTCCATGTGACGGTGCTCCCAACTGGAGCCTCCCCAGCTGTGCCTGTACACACCTGTGTCCCCCTGGTGCTCAGCTGTGCTGTGCTTTCCTCTCCAGAACAGCCTGGGTTTGATCTATACCATCTACGTGGACGGACTGAGCGTGTCCCTGGAGAACGTCATTGGGAACCTCCTGACGTGTACCATCCCCATCACCGGGGGAGCTCAGGTGGGTGACCTGCCCCTTCCCTCTCCACCTCTCCTGCTTCTGCCCCCTCAGCAGCTCTGACAGCAGCAGGGGTGTTTCCCTCAGCTCTGTTCTGGTTTTGCTGTGCTGTGATGAGCTGAGCCAGGCTCGTGGGCAGACTCTGGCTCAGCGCACTGGCAACGGAGGAGCTGCCGCAGCGCACTGCCACTGGCAAGTGCTTGGCTAGTGCAGGCAGTGCCTTCCCAAGTGCTTCTGAGTAGAAACAACAAACCTCTGCGATTTGGTGCCGCTCAGCTCCTACATCAGCTGCGAAGAACTTGCTGCTTCGCTTAGCTACAGCTTGCCCTGCCCAGGCAGCTCGGGTTTGGCTCCTTGCTCCCTCCACGAGGGAGCTGGGGTGGCTTGACCACGAGCTGGCTGACGTAGTCACCCATCGATCTGTGCAAACAATTCCATGGTCTCTGGTCATTCCTGCACCAGGGAGGTCTCGCTCCTCTGCTCAGGCCTGTCTGATTGCCTGCAGAGCTGCTCCAGAGCCAAGTGGCCACCGGCCATCTGTGAGAGCGGGGACGAGGCAGTCCTGGGGAGACGGGCCGAGCGAGGCTGACATTTGCCAGACGAGCAGTTTGGAGCTCCCTCTTCACACCGCTGGCTTGTGCCTGTGCGTGGCCATCAGCATCCTGATGGACCGGGCTGGAGGAGCAGGGGCCTCGCTTGTGCCCAGAACCGAGGCCATCGAAGACCCCTCCTGTTTGTCCCCTCTGAGCCATGTGCTGCCCTGGCAGTGCTCCTCCTGCTCCGGGAAGGCCAGCTGGGCTCGGTCGCACTCATCTGAGCAGCAGATGGGTAAGGGAGGGCTAATTGAAGCTGACTTGGAGATGACAGAAGCGGAAAGAGCCCAGCTGGACCCTCTGGCAGGAGGCATTTGGAGACAGCAGCGTAGCGCCCTGGAGCTCTTCTGCCATGCTAACACCTGGAACATAACGGCGGACATGCACTTGTCTCCTCCAGTGGCTTCACTTTCAGCTGAGCTCCACTTCCCCCAGCAAAAAATGCCATTTAATTCTCTTGCACCCAGTCTGCATCCAAGCGGAGGAGCCTTTGCAGGGCTGGGGCAGCGCTGCAGGTCCCTGCTGTCTTGAGAGAGCGGTTTCTTCCACCACTGCAGCCCGTGACCCCGAGGGGAGGCTGCTGTCAGGAACCCCTGGGTCTGAGCAGGCTTCTTGGGCGGGGGCTTTCTGCTGGGCAGAAGCGGTGCCCCTTGGGCTGTCGTCATGGCCCACCACAGTTTTGGTGCTTCCTCTGGTGATCCGGAGCCATGCAGGTCCTGGGAGGGTGGGAGAGGGATGGATGGCAGTTGGATCCGAGTCCTCCGGAGGAGAAATCTGGGGCCGTGACAGCGTGCCAAGCATCCCGGGTTCGCTCGCGCTGAGGGCGAGAGCAATCGCAACCCTGCAGGCTCTGCCCGGGTCTGTCCGACTCCATCTGGTTCCTCCCTGGTGGGACGTGTGAGCGGCAGTACGGGAGAGGGCGGCTCCCCAAGCCGCCGTGGCTCGCTGAACACCGCTTTTTGGCACAATTATTCCTCACCTCCCAGTTCTTGCAGGATCGCCCTGTGCTGTGGGAACAAGTAGTGTGCTGCAGGGAGGGCAGTGTGTTGGTGGCACGTCCCTCCTGTGCTTTACCTGTTCTCCTGCTGTGTCCAACCGCTCCTTTCCAGTGCAGTAGCCATTGCTCGTGCTTTGTGTGTGTGTGTATGTGCGTCTCCTCGCCAAGGGTGCTGGTCCCTGCTCATTGTTGGCCTCTGCCTGTGTTCGTCATCCCCATTGTCTTGCTGTCTCTGTGTGTTTCTAACTGACTGTGCTATCTCTGTCTGTCTCTATCTCAGCTTGACGCGGACGACGAAGCAGCGGTACGCACACCTTTTCTTTCCTTGGGTCTGTCTCCTCGTTAGCAGCCTCCCTTTTATTGCTCTTGAGGGTGGCAGAGGCTGCAGCTGGTGCAGCAGAGGATGCTCTGGGCTCTGTTTGTCTCAGAGCCCCCCCGGGTGTGCGTGTGTCCGCGTGTGCCGCTGCTGGCAGCGGGGACGGGGGCTCTGGTATGGGGCTGCGTTCCTGCACTGCAGCAGGCTCCTGTGCACGCTTCGCCCCTCTGTGAGCCCGCTCTCTGGGGGTCGTGAGAACGTGGTGGCCCGGTCTGGAAGACCAGGTCAGGGGTGTTGGTTCTGCTCTGCCAGGAAGAAGGCGTTCAGCAGCAGATTTCTGGGCTGTTGTGGTGGCGTGAGCTCTGGCGGCCGCAGGGGCTGAGCGAGGAGGTGGGTTGCATGGCGAAACCTGCTATTGCAGAGGAGTCTTTTCCCTGGAGAGGTGGAGAAAGAGGAGGAGAGGGCCCGTCAGCTGGTCCTGCAGCCTGGGGAGAGGCTGGGGATGTGTAGGCTTCTCCGTGCCACTGGGAATGAGCTTAGGTCTGGGAAAAAATTACATTGGAGAAGAAGCAATGAGACCGTGCCCAGTCTGTCTGTCCCCAGCCCTTCCACCGGGGGCCGTCCGAGGAGGAGCCCCATCCGACGTGAGAGGCTGCGGAGCTGATGCAGCTCCTTTGCCTGGCTGGGCATGGCGTGGGCGAGCCGTTCCCTCTGGGTGCTGGATCCCGGAGAGCCCTCGTGTGCTGTGCCACCGCGCGGGTCTCAGGGCTTGCTGCCGCCTTCTGACAGCCGTCCAGGAGTTGCTCGTGCTGGCTGGGACTGCCGGCCGTTTCAGCAGGTCTCGTTCCTCCCGTTAGCCCGTGGCCACAGCCAAGTACACGGTGTGTGTTGTTGCAGGGTGCTCGTCCCTCTTCCTGCAGCAGCCGGGCTCCAGCCGTGCTGCCGTGGTAGGACACGCTGCCCTGTTGGGTGCGAGGGTTGTGCTGAGGGCACCGTCGCCCTGGTCACAAGTGCTGGGGAAATCGGGGCTGCTGCTGGCTTGGCGAGGCTTGTCCTCGATGCTTGTGCTCGCCCCTTGCTGGGGTGGCCAGCCGGTGACCAGCTCTGTTTTCTCTTGCAGAGGACGATCTCTCTGGGAGCAGGGGACAGGCAGGTGATCCAGACACCCATCAATGACTCGCTTCCCGTCAGCAGCTGCAGCGTGGCCCTGCTCTTCCGCCAGCTTGGTGAGACTTCTCCCCACACGTCCTTCTCATTGGGGCTGGTGCCAAAGCCAGCTGGCCGCGTCCTGGGCTGGAGTTCCCTGCACGTCGCTTCCCACCGCACTCCTGAGCCCAGCTTGGCAGCTCAGGGCTCTCTTCCAGCTGCAGCCACCTCCGACTGAGCCCTCCCCGGCCCCACATTGCCATTCCTTTCCCAGGAGGGCAGGAACCGGGCACCTCGGGCACAGACGTGTTGCCAAATCTCATGGGAAACAGCCTGGGGGGCAGGAAGGAGTGCCCGGAGGTGTGCTGCTGCCATTAGCCTTGCGCCTCTGATTAAAGGACACTGACAGCTCGGGAGAGCTGCTGAGCATCTCTCGGAAGAGGGGCTTCCTTGGGGGAGCGCGTACATGGGTGACCCAGCAGTGCCTCTCTGGGAGGGAGTTGAGCTCCTCTGCTGTGCAGAACGTGGAGATGGGGAGTGGGATCCAGCCCGGGTGGGGATTAGTGGTCTCTGGTGGGGTGCGAGAGGGGAACCCTCATTTCTGAGCGCTCTTCTCTCCCTTTCTCTCCAGGCATCACCAACGTGCTGTATCTCTTCTGTGCAGCACTTACCGAACACAAGATCCTGTTTCTCTCCAGCAGTTACCAGAGGCTGACTGACGCCTGCCGGGCTCTCCTTGCGCTTATGTTCCCCCTCAAGTACAGGTGAGGGAACCCCATCGGTCCTGGAGCCCCTCAGCCCCTCCGACAGCGACCTGGAGCCAGCCAGCGCACAGCCGCCTGCCGAGCCCATGCGGGCTGCCCTGCCTGCCCCGGGCTTCCCGCTCTCGCTGCCTCCTGGGTTCAGAGCTGCGATGGCTGTGTTTTGGGTGCTGCCGGCAAAGGGCGAATGCCCACAGGTCTTGGCTGTGCTGAATGCCCCTTTCCTGAAGTCTTTGTCGTGCGCAGCAATGTAATTCCAGAGTGTGTCCACGGCAGCAAAGGGGTATGAACCTTCCAGCCCTGGCTCCCTCCTCTCCAGGGCTGTAGCACTGGAAGCAGGAGCGAGGCATTACCAGCAGTGTCTGCAGCTGCAGGAGCTGCTGGCATGCACTATTCTTAGCCATGGCGACGCTTGACAGAGGGAAGTGAGCCCGTCCGGCCACAGGACGTGGTCCAGCAGTGCCCGTGGTCCGTGTGAGAGAGGCCAGAGGTCCTTATCTCTCCAGAATCCATCCCCTCTCCCTTCTCCCAGCCACGTTGCAGCCCGTGCAGAACACAGAGCCTCAGTGCGCCGCTCCTGCTGGCAGCCCTCCGTCCCAGCCCTGGGCACGGAGTCTGGCTGAACGGGGAGGCCGGACACTGGGAGGCTTCCAGAAAGCCGTGGTACAAATTCTGCCCTCCCTAGGAGGGGACACGCTCATATACAGGGCGTTTGTTAAGGGGCCGGTGGTGGTGGTGGCCAAGCCGCTGCGGTGACTCCTGCGGGACGACTGGCACCCCGCTCGCCCCAGCCCTGAGGAGCGGGTGATGCTGTGACCCGTGGGGTCCGTCCAGCGAGGGGGACGCCGGCTCGCAGACTGGCCGCTACTGGGGTTGTTTGCGCATCTCCCAAGTAGGACAGTGGGGATAGACAGGCCATTGTTGCTGCCGGCTCCTGTTGCACTGTTTCCATGCTGGCCTGCCATAGCCCCGGGCTGCAGAAGGGCTGTTTGTATTCCAAAGAAAGCTTTCTTTTGGAGTTAAATTGCTCTGCTGGAAACCTTTCCCTTGGTCAGACTTAGATTATAACTCCAGGGCCACAGAGTGCTCGTGGTCAGTGTCCAAGGAGCCCTCAGAAGCCTTGCGCAGCTGTAGGGCACGTACTGTCTGAAGGGCTGCGAGTGGCAGGAGAAAGCCTGCTGTCCCGGGAACACGGTCACCCCACCACCTCTGGGGGGGGATCGTCAGCTGGTGTCGAGGACGGTGCTTGGGTGGGGAGCAGGGCTCGACCAGCTGCAGCGATGCTCTTTTTTGGTTGCAGCTTCACCTACGTGCCCATCTTGCCTGCACAGCTCCTTGAGGTACTGAGCACCCCGACGCCCTTCATTATCGGGGTCCACTCCATCTTCCAGTCGGAGACGCAGGAGCTGGTGAGAGTCCCTTCTGCCGGGAGCAGAAATGGTCCTAGGAAGAAGCAGGGGTCGCGTGCCAGGAGGCTCAGATAGCAGCAAATGCTGTGCTGAGGGTGTTCAGGGCAGCCGGCTGAGCACGCCGGCACGCACAGGCTCCGCTTGTTGGTGCCGGCCAGCCCGGGCTGCGGTCCAGCTGGGCGCACGAGCCAAGCAGGGCCGGCTGGGCCACGCGGCGGCGGGGCTCTGGGCTGCCGAGCCTGCACACCAGCGGCTGGGGCGAGCCGGGGACTTGGTTTTGAAACTCAGCTGGCAGCGCTGGTCCAAGAGGCTGGGTTGGCACTTCAGACTGCAGTTCAGAAGCTGAATTCAGTCAAAGCGTAATGAGTCTGATCTAAACTGAAACAAGCTTTCCCGCAGCCTCCTGAACAAAGCGCAGCGTGCCGCTCTGGTGAGGCAGGATGGCCTCTGTGTTGGGCCGGGCTCGGTGTCTGACGCCTCACCCGGGCTGATGCCACAAAGTCAGGGCAGGCGCCTGCTGCGCAAAGCTGCATCCCTCTCCTGCCAGGTTGTCCTCCCCCTGCCACCTTCACTGGTGTCCTGGTTTGAGCTAAAACAGAACCAGTTTTGCCCAAACCACGACAGCTGGTGATAGGATCCCTTCATGGCTTGCATACTGGCAAACACTTGGGTTTGGTGACAGGGGGTAAGAGAAAATAACTCCTGAGGGCGGCTAGAGTGTTTGCAGGGGATGGAGAGGAGACAGACCGTTGCCAAGCCCTCCTGTCCTGAGCTGGGCGTACCCCCTCGCTAGCACTCCGTCACCCAGTGGGAGGTGGTGGTGGGGTGTCGGAAAGCTGGGCCGTGTCTCACACCTCTCCTGCCACTTCCAGCTGGATGTTGTCATCGCAGACCTGGACGGGGGGACAGTGAATGTCCCCGAGTGTGTACATATCTCCCTGCTCCCCGAACCCCTGCTCCAGCAGACCCGGGAAGCCCTCTCCATGGTAAGTGTCACAGCCTTTCCCCCTTCTGCGGAGTGTGAACACCTCGGGAGCCATACACATTTCCGAGGGGAGCTGGGAGCGGAGCAGCAGGAACTCCTCCAAGAGCAGAGGTCCATATCCCGAGGTCCTGCTGACCATGTCAGAGGAGACCTTTCCTGGTGCTGATGGCCTCGTGCGTGGCAGTGCCAGAGAGGGTTTTTCTGCCAAAGGTTTCTGGGAATCGGGCGGCTGGCTCCCAGCCTGCGGGCAGGAAGCAGCTGTGGCTCCGGAGCTTTTCTGGCTGCTGGCGCGTTCCCCCGGCCATGCCAGAGTGTGCCCAGGGCAGCTGCGCCAGACAAATGCTGCACGCGTCAGCTTCTGCCCCTCGGCTGTCGCCGGGGAGAGCAGGGGGACTGGCTCTGTCACAGCCCCCCGGTGCCGAGCCCCCAGCCCTCCCGTACATCTCCCCCTTCCCTGCTGCTCTTGGCTGAGCTGTCCCGGGCTCCGTGCTCCAGGGCTTTGCCAGGAAGGGTCCGGCCTTGAGGCTTCCCTCGCACGACAGAGTGTTTTCTGGTACCTGGTGGTTCCAGCCCCCTGGGTTTGTTTCCAAGCCCTTCGGGCCTTTCTGGGGTGCTGTTGGGTCCCTGGAGAATGCGGCTTTGCTTTTTCCAGCTGTGAAGGCGAAGACCCCCCCCTATGCCCCTGCTGAGCCTGCTGTGTGCCTTGTCTGTGCAGGTCTTGGACCCGGAGCTGGAGGTGGCAGATCTTGCATTCCCCCCTTCAACGATTTCCGCCTCTTCTCTCAAAATGCAGGTGAGTGGAGCGGGGAGGGAGAGGGACCCCTCCTGGAAACCATGCGGTCATGGCCTGGAAACCAGCGGTGCCGGGTTTGCTGGAGGCAGACACCAAACTTCTGGGTACTTCAGCAAACCCCGGGGCTGTGAGAGCTCCCTTTCTGCTGCGTGCAGTGTCAGGGCTGCTGTGAAGGGGAGGCAGGACGGTGAACCCCGCCTGCCGTGTCCCTTTTTCCCTGGAATCTCTGCTGAGTTTCCTGCCCCGCTCAGCAGAAGCTGACCCTGATGTGTGGTTTGATCCCCTCGCCTCTGTGCTGGGTGTAAATTCCTGTCCCCTGGGCTGGCTCATCTGCACCCTCCACCTGACTACGCTGTGACCACGCTGTCCTTCCCTCTTCCCAGGATAAGGAGATCCGGGCTGTCTTCCTCCGCTTGTTTGCACAGCTGCTTCAGGGCTATCGCTGGTGTCTGCACATCATCCGCATCCATCCTGAGCCCGTCATCCGATTCCATAAGGTGAGGCGCCGGCATGGGCACATGTGTGTCAGGGCTGCCCAGCACCTCTGGCACCAGCCTGGCTCCAGTCTGAGCCCCCTGGGGGAAAACCAGCTGCTGGGAGCGGTGTGATGGGCCCTGGGCAGCGCGGGAGGGCAGGGAGCGTGTGTCTGTGGTGCCTCCATCTGCTCCACCACCTCCTCTCCCTGCAACAGAATTATTTTTTCAAACTGTTCCTGTGGAATAGCTCTTCCCCAGGTGGGTTGAGCGGAGGTTGGGACGGGCTGACGTGCGAAGAGGTTTGCACAAATACAGCTATATCTAGAAGGCAGTTCTGTGTTTGCAGCAAGTGACCTCTTCCCCGGGTCCACCTGCAGCCCTTGTTTGTCCTTGACCGTCCCGAGGTCTCGCGGGTCAGATGGCGCTTCCCTGTTTATGCCCGTGTGTGGTCAGATGCAGCTGGCGTCCTGGGTGCCTGGTGTCCAGCAGCCTTTGAGGCTCAGAGAAGGTGTCCCTCGTGTCCTGGTGGGGAGGGGGGTCCCCCAGGAGGGGAGAGGGTTTTCTTAAGATGTGGGGAGAGGAAGGAGGCAGGGTCTGCCTTCCCGGGCGCTTCTGGGGTGTCCTCTCTGCTGGAAAGGCTGGCGGGGCAGGGAGAGCGGGGAGAAGCTTGAAGCGTTTGGGAGGAGACCTGACACAGGAGAAGGCGACAGACGGGGAGCGAGAGCAGAGGGACTCGAGCGTTGTGGCTTGGGGTGGCCACATCTTGCAGCCGGCAGCCCTGCCACAGTCGTGCAGGTCGCTGAGGACCTTACGGCTGTCGGAACCCTCTGCCCAGCCTGCCCCGAGGTCAAGGGGACGATGCCTTGTCCCCACGAAAGCTGCGTGGGACCACGCACGCACCGTGCACGGCCGGGGCTCGTGCATCACCAGTGCTGCTCGGCACTGTATCATGTGCGCTGGTCCCGGACATTTAAAGTCAGCAGCGTGTTCATAAGGGTTTTGAACTATTTTTTTTTTAATGCTCAATAAAAGGTTATTCCCAGCAAAGATTCAGTAGTTCCATAAAATCATAAACATGCAGTAAACATGAGAAAATGCCCTTTCATAAAACATAAAACTACATCGTGAACTTACATTTCATAAAATCATTGCACACAGAAATGGTATATGGTACAAAATAGCCTGAATTTCACTTATTTGCTGCCTTGGTCACAGCAGCACCTCTGCCTCCTCCCACCGGGTGCAGGGCCGCGGGACTCAGCAGCCCGTGTTCTGGTGCAGCGCCCGTGGCTCCAGCACCAAGCCCTGCGCCCCTCGGCTCCTTGCCCCAGAACGGGGCTGGGCCAGCTCCTCCCCAGAGTGGCCAGGAGGGCGAGCGTAGATGGCAGAGTGGCCCGAGGTCTGTGGGTGAGCGGTCCCTGCCATAGCACCCCTGTCCTGCCCCTCTCGCTGAGTCAGGGTGCAGCGAGCGGGCGACGGCGTTGGGAGGAGCGAGGGCTGTTCCCACCAGCTGCTCCTGCAGGAACGTGGTGGGCTGCAGCTGGCGGTGCTCATGTGGGATGAGCTCCTGTGTCCATCTGCCGAGGGGAGAGGCCTAAGGGCTTTCTGCAGCACAGGAGAGACACGGAGCTGTTGGAGCGGGGCCGGAGGAGGCCCCGGAGATGCTGGGAGGGCTGGAGCCCCTCTGCTGTGGGGACAGGCTGAGAGAGCTGGGGGGGTTCAGCCTGGAGAAGAGAAGGTGCCGGGGAGACCTTCCAGTCCCTCAAGGGGCTCCAGGAAAGCTGGGGAGGGACTCTGGCTCAGGGAGGGGAGCCATGGGACAAGGGGGAAGGGTTTTACACTGGAAGAGGGAGATTGGGATGAGATATTGGGAAGAAATTGCCATGAGGGGGGTGAGCCCTGAGCCAGGTTGCCCAGAGACGCTGTGGCTGCCCCATCCCTGGAGGGGTTCAAGGCCAGGTTGGACGGGGCTTGGAGCAACGTGGGCTGGTGGGAGGTGTCCCTGCCCAGGGCAGGGGGTGGCACTGGGTGGCCTTTAAAGGTCTCTTCAGGCCAAACCATCCTGTGATTCTCTGCAGACACAGGAAACCTGTGCTTCAGGCTCCCTTTGTGGCGCTGCCGAGAGGCTCCTTCAGAGGCAGGTTTGGGGAGGAGGGGGGGTGAACCAGCGTTGCTCAGGATGAGGTCCCTGTCACAGCTGCCAGAAGGAGCCTGCAGCTGCTGTGCCCCTGCTTCCCCCAGGGCTGGGGCTGGTGCTCCTCACTTGCCACCGAGCCTGTCCTGCTGCAAGTGTGTCACTGCCGCGGGCCAGAGATGCAGGTTTCTGTGCAGACCCCATCCCTGTGCCCATGTGGGACGGGGAAGGAGATGGCATGGCCCCACTGCCACACGGGCCCCTGTCCTTCGCTGCGGTGATGGTGTCACCCAGGCTGCCATGTCAGCTGGGAGACCTGATGCCCGGGCAGTGCTGCTGACGGCGCGTTCTCCCCTCTTCCAGGCAGCCTTCCTTGGGCAGAGGGGGCTGACGGAGGACGACTTCCTCACCAAGGTGCTGGAGGGCATGGCGTTCGCTGGCTTCGTGACCGAGCGGGGGGCCCCGTACCGCTCCATCGACCTGTTCGATGAGGTAAGCGGCAGTATGGGAGCAGCAAACCCCTGCCCAGCTGTCCTGCACATCCTCAGCTCTCCCTGCCGCTCGAGGGACAGCCGGGGATCTGCTGGGACACTCTGGCTGCAGCATTGCACCCGGGGATGGAGCTGGGCTATGGGGAGGGCGGCCGGATCCTGCCCAGCTGCTCCTCTCACCTGTCTCTTCGTCTCCCAGCTTGTGGCTTACGAAGTGAAGCGCATGCGCGCAGAAGAGGGGAACAAGCAGAAAATACTGCGGCACATCAAGGAGCTGGCGGAGAAACTTTACAAAAATGTGAGTCCTGGAGACCCGAGCGCAGGAGGGGGAAACTGCTCAAGGGGGGAATGTTTGGGGCAGGGATAGACTGGGTCTGTCCTCCCTCCGTAAACTCTTCCTGGAGCATAATCCTGTCCCACCCTGCGCTGTCACACGTGGCAGGGCACCTGCTGTCGGGCTCAGCAGGGTCTGGCCTGGTGTGAGCTGCTGTCAGGAGCGGGATTCGACAGGCTGGGAGTTGGGGGGGTTCAGCCTGGAGAAGAGAAGGCGCCGGGGAGACCTTCCAGCCCCTTCCAGTCCCTAAAGGGACTCCAGGAAAGCTGGGGAGGGACTCTGGCTCAGGGAGGCGAGCCACGGGACGAGGGGGAAGGGTTTTACACTGGAAGAGGGAGATTGGGATGAGATATTGGGAAGAAATCCTTTGCTGTGAGGGTGGTGAGCCCCTGGGCCAGGTTGCCCAGAGAAGCTGTGGCTGCCCCATCCCTGGAGGGGTTCAAGGCCAGGTTGGACGGGGCTTGGAGCAACGTGGGCTGGTGGGAGGTGTCCCTGCCCAGGGCAGGGGGTGGCACTGGGTGGCCTTTAAGGTCCCTTCAACCCAAACCCTTCTGTGATTCTGTGATTCCTCAGCTTCAGTTGGCCTGGGCATCAGGCACCCCATGCCTTTGCTCCAGAGCAGTTGCAGCACTTGTTGTCTGATCCAGGGCGGGCCAGCAAAGGTCTTCTGAAAGCAGAGCAGCGCCCATGGGGCCCTTTGCCGTCTCAGGCCGGAGCTCCTGTGTGGTGCTTTGCTCGCTGTTGTGTCCATGGACAAAGCGAGCTGTCCTTGCGGCTCCTGGGAGCAGAGCGTGCCGGCACTGCTGCCCACACAGCCTGCCCTTGGGGCTGCCGGTTTCTGGGGGTTGTAGGTACCAGCTGGGAGGGTGTTTGGCCTCAGAGCAGCGGAGGTTGCTGAAGGATGCCTTGCTGGGGCTCCAGCCCTGCCAGAGGATGCGTGATGGCCACATGCCTGAAAAGAAGCTGTCTTTGCTGTGCCAGGAGAACCCCTACCCCGCGGTGACCATGCACAAGGTGCAGAAGCCCACGGAAGGTTGTCACCTGCGCCTCCACCAGAAGCCTTTTCCCCGTCTGGATGAGGGGACGGTGCAGTGGATCATTGACCAGGCCACGGCCAAGCTGCAGACGGCTCCTCCTGCTGTGAAGGCAGAGAAGAAATGCATGGTGCCATCAGGACCCCCCATTGGTACGTGTGCGCAGAGGGTCTTGCCCTGTGGAGAGAAACCCTGCTCAGGAGGAGCTTTGCCGTGGTGTCACTGGCTCCTTTTCACACTACGGCCTGTCTGAGGGTCCCACATCAGCAAAACCTGCTTTGGAGAAGCAGCAGCACTGTCCCCGTTAGCTTCTGTCCCTTGGGGTGCTTAGAGCTCCCTGGAGTCTATCAGCCAGTGAGGGGATGGCTGAAGACACCATAGTATTCTTCCTCCAGAAGACCCCAGTATTCTGCCCACGTAGAGCCAGGGAGGGGGCACCCATCCCTCCCCACCCCGGGGGTGAAAGTCCTGCCCTGGTGGAACTAACAGGCGATTCTCTCCCCAGCTGCCATCATGGAGCGCAACGGCAACGCCCTGGCCAACAGCGCCCGTCGCCTGGAGGTGGTCAGAAACTGCATCTCCTACGTCTTTGAGAACAAGATGTTAGAAGCCAAAAAGGTGAGGGGGCTCCTGAGGAGCTGGTGGTCGAGGGGAGGAGAGGGGGGGTTGCTCTGCCCCTCCTCGGTGGCAGGCTGGAGAGGACGTTCCCTGCCCGTGTCCGGATCTCTGCTGACCAGCTCTGTTCCCCTGGGCATGTGTTCCCCTCTCAGTCCTGTTCCTCCTTGTTGTGTCCCTGGGCTTTGGGCTGATCTGCGCCAGCTTAGCAATAGTTCTGCATCTCCCGGTGCCCCTCGGGGTCTGTCCCGTGGAGATAACCGGGCTGGGGTCCTCCCCGGCCCTGCTGACCACCCCAGGTGCGGGGTTTTGCTCTGCTTTGCCTCCACCTCCGAGTGCGGATGCGCTGTCTGTAAACACCCTGGTGTCAGCCAGCGCAGCCAGGATGTGAAGTCCCCCCTGCACCTCCTCCGTGTGGGCTGCCCTTGAACTCACCGTCTGGCCAGAGCTCAGCTGGGCCCTGTCTTTTTACACTCTGACTTCTTCTTTCCGCTGCAGTTGTTCCCTGCTGTGCTGCGCGCCATGAAGGGCCGAGCCGCCAGGCACTGCCTGACCCAGGAGCTGAACCTCCACGTGCAGCAGAACCGGGCGGTGCTGGATCACCAGCAGTTTGATTTCATCATCCGCATGATGAACTGCTGTTTGCAGGTAGGAGAGG
Source organism: Rissa tridactyla (assembly GCF_028500815.1). Taxonomy (NCBI): domain Eukaryota; kingdom Metazoa; phylum Chordata; class Aves; order Charadriiformes; family Laridae; genus Rissa; species Rissa tridactyla. Next base: position 218,713,178 of record NC_071466.1, on the reverse strand, counting down.
GCTGGGCAGAGCCTGTCTCCCCTCGTGGGAGACAGCATGGTGCGGGGAGTGCGTCTGGGGGTCTTGCAGCAAATCCTCTTGAAACCTCTGCTCTCTTCCCCAGGACTGCACTGCCATGGACGAGCACGGGATTGCAGCCGCGCTCTTGCCGCTGGTCACCGCTTTCTGCCGAGTGAGTATCTGCAGTGTCCTGAGAGCCAGAACTCCTGGGAGGCCGCCGAGGCTGGCAGGCTGGAGGACTGAGAGCCAGCGCTGCAGCCAGGCTGAGGGCAGATTGTCCCCTCGCTGCTTCTCAGAGTGCGGGGGCTTGCCCTGTAGCTCCCAACCACTCTCCAGGCTGGCCAGACCAAGGCTCCCGAGGTGGCTGGAACACCTGCGGGAAGGGTGCTCAGAAACTGGGGCTGCTCTGAAGCGCCAGCTTCATCTGTCGGTGAAGCTGGGCTGAGATAAGGTTCTGCCTCCCCTAAAGCTTCCGTGGCGTGAGGCCCTGCGGGGCGCTGGGTGGTGCCGGGCAAACCTGGGAAGAGTTTGCAGGGAATGCTTGGAGGAGCTCTGACGCAAGTGTCCCTCCTGCCAGCACAAGGGTGCGTTGCCTTTCCCGGGAGCAGGCTAGAGCAAGGACTATGTGGAGAGGGGAGCTTGGCGCAAAGGCCATGTTGGTATGAAACTCTCTTCCACCTTCTCCTTCCCCAGAAACTGAGCCCGGGCATCACGCAGTTTGCCTACAGCTGTGTGCAGGAGCATGTGGTGTGGACCAACATCCAGTTCTGGGAGGCCATGTTCTACTGCGACGTGCAGAACCACATCCGAGCCTTGTACCTGGACAACAATGAGGAGAACCACGTGGATGAGGTGAGGAGGTGACAGCGGTGCCGGTGTCCCTGGAGAGCCGCTGCTCAGAAGCAGCTCTCCCCAGAGGTCCACGGTCTGATAAGGATGCTGAAACCAGCCTGAGGGATTGAGGTTCTGGGGGATCCCTGTGGGAGCAGGGGGGTGAAGGCTGGCAGGTCTCCTGTCCATGCAGACGACCAACATCTCCTTCCAACTCCTTCAGGAGAGCACAGAAGGGCCCCAGGAGGCCAAGTCTGCCCTGGAGATAGCATCGGAGCAGCTGAGGCTCTGGCCCACCATGAGCCGAGAGAAGCAGCAGGAGCTGATCCAGAAGGAGGAGAGCACTGTTTTCAGCCAGGCCATCCACTACGCCAACCGCATGAGCTACCTGCTGCTGCCCCTCGACACCAGCAAGAACCGCCTGCTACGCAGCTCCGGGCTGGGGGACGTGGAGAGTGTCAGCAACAGCTTCGTCACTAACAGGTGAGCTGGGCTGGAGAGCTGGGCAGGGCCGTGCTGCAGGGACACCAGAGCAACCTCAACTGGGGACGGCAGCTCCTTGGTGCGGTACCTGGGGCATCTGGATCATAGAATCAGAGGATTGCCCAGGTTGGAAGGGACCTTTCAGATCATCGAGTCCAACCACCGACCTGACTGACAGAAACCATCACTAACCCATATCTCTAAGCACTGTGTCTGCCCGGCTTTGAAATCCCTCCAGGGATGGCGACTCCACCACTGCCCTGGGCAGCCTGGTCCAATGCTCAATAACCCTTTCAGTGTAAAAATGTTTCCTAATATCCATCCTAAACCTCCCCTGGCACAACTTGAGGCTGTTTCCTCTTGTCCCCTCGCCTGTTCCTTGAGAGAAGAGCATGAGCCCCCCTGGCTACCCCCTCCTTTCAGGGAGCTGCAGAGAGCGAGAAGGTCTCCCCTCGGCCTCCTTCTCTCCAGGCTGAACACCCCCAGCTCCCTCAGCCGCTGATCATGCGGCTGCTGTCAGGGTTGATGCGGGTTGCAGTGCCCGGGGGTGTTTCATACCCAGAGTGGAAGCTGGAGAGCTTGAGATGGGTTCGTATCAGGAGTGGAAAGTCCCTTGGGCTCTGCCTGACGTGGGTTACAGCAGAGGAGAGATGTTCCGGGTTAACTCTTCCCTACTGCTGTACCACAGCATCGCTGGCAGCGTGGCTGAGAGCTATGACACAGAAAGTGGATTTGAGGATGCAGAGAGTTCTGACGTGGCCAACTACGTGGTGCGATTCATCAACCGCTTTGTGGACAAAGTCTGCACGGAGAGTGGAGTCACCAACGAGCACCTCAAGGGGCTGCACGTCATGATCCCTGGTAATACGCGTTGCAGCGGTGCTGGGCAATGGGCGGCCGCGTGCTCTCACTGGGGATCCTTCCAGATCAGCTCAGGGTTCTGCTCAAGAGATGGTTCTGCAGGAAGCAGTGGGAAGGCCAGGAGAAGGCACAGACAGTGCCACAGGGTGGGTTGGCACCCCTGGGTGGTGTGTAGGGCAGGACTTTGCTCGCAGTCTCTAACTTGATGTTTGTCCACAGATATTGTGCAGATGCACATAGAGACACTGGACGCCGTGCACAGGGAGAGCAAGAGGCTTCCTCCCATCCAGAAGGTAGGGGCCTGGCCTGCTGCAGTGGGGGGGAGGTTCTGGTGCCGTGTGGGGCTGTCAGGTCCCCTTCTGCGGTCTGCATGGGCCTGAGCTTCCTCTTGTGCATCCCCGTAGCCGAAGCTGCTGCGCCCCAACCTGTTGGTGGGTGAGGAGTGTGTGATGGAAGGGCTCCGCGTGTGCCTCATGCCTGATGGACGGGAAGAAGCTGCTGGAGGGAATATTGGTGGTCCACCTCTCCTCCCCGCGGAAGGAGCCATCTTCCTCACCACCTACCGCATCATCTTCAAAGGCACTCCCACGGACCCGCTGGGTAAGGGTCTTGTGTGCGCCGCGTCCTCTGTCTCCAGGGGTTGGTGTAATGCCTGGGGAGGAGGTGGTGGGTGGCTCTTCTGGAGCAGCGGCTGCAGCTCACCCTGCTGCAGGAGCTTCTGCCTTGGCTGCCTTGGGTGAGTGACCAGCCAGCACCGGGCCTTGCTGGGGGCTGCTGCAACCACCACAAGCTTGATGGTTGCTCCCAGTACTACAAAGGAGGTGGTTGCTCTTGGTGTCCACCTTTGGCAGATGATACATTACTCATGCCCATCCTAGGCATCATCTACGAGTCGCCGTGGGCTGGCTGTAGTAAATCTTGCCTGTTTCTGTCCGCTTTATCTTATGGGGCTCTCTGTGGGGTGAGGCCATCGAGAGTGGTCCAGCGCGGCCTGAGGCAGCGGGATGTGGCTGACCTGTTCCCATGCTTGTTCCCAGTGGGGGAGCAGGTGGTGATCCGATCCTTCCCCATTGCCTCGCTGACCAAAGAGAAGAAGTTCAATATCGAGGCCCCGATGGATCAGTTCATCCAGGAGGGCTTGCAGCTGCGCTCGTGCACATTCCAGGTGAGACTGCGTGGGGCGTCGGGCTGCTCCTTTGCATTGCAATGTCTCAGCTGAGGAGCACATTGCTGGTGAGACCCAGCAGGTACATGGCCATGGCTGGCACCATCCCTTGGGACGAGGCACTCACTGCCCGGGCTGATGTGGTTTGGGGGTAGTTTTCCTGAGGCGATCAAAGACAACCTCTGCAGCGGGTGACAGTGTGCCTGAGGAGACGGAGCTGGAGGCCCCCTTGCAAAGGAAGGAGTAGGCTGGGGTCTGTAGAATCATAGAATGGCTTGGGTGGGAAGGGGCCTTAAAGGCCACCCAGTGCCACCCCCTGCCCTGGGCAGGGACACCTCCCACCAGCCCAGATTGCTCCAAGCCCCGTCCAACCTGCCCTTGAACCCCTCCAGGGATGGGGCAGCCACAGCTTCTCTGGGCAACCTGGCCCAGGGCTCACCCCCCTCACAGCAAAGGATTTCTTCCCAATATCTCATCCCAATCTCCCCTCTTCCAGTGGAAAACCCTTCCCCCTCGTCCCGTGGCTCCCCTCCCTGAGCCAGAGTCCCTCCCCAGCTTTCCTGGAGCCCCTTGAGGGACTGGAAGGGGCTGGAAGGTCTCCCCGGCGCCTTCTCTTCTCCAGGCTGAACCCCCCCAGCTCTCTCAGCCTGTCCCCACAGCAGAGGGGCTCCAGCTGGAGTTCTGCCGTGTGCAGGAGCAGCTTCTTGCTTGTGAGCTCGGGGTCCTTTCCAACTGTCCTGGTGGTTGCTGGAGCCCTGGGAAGGTGTGAGATGTCCCCACCCGGCACCCTGGGAGGCGGTTCTGCAAAACCTTGTAGCAGGTCTTGGGGGAGAGAAGTACAGCAGGGAGAGATGTCACAACGCGAGTAGTTTTTCAGCGTTTTACATCCTTGAGAGACTCGTGGAGGTAGAGCTGTGCTGGGAGGAGAGCGGCTAAAATGTGCTGTCTGCTCCTTCCTGCCCATGTTGCGTGCTCAGAGGCGTGGTGACCGGGCGCGGGGCACATCACAGGAGCAGCAGTGCTGGGTACGGAGTGGTCTCCGGGAGGAAGGGGTCTGGCAGTAACTGGCGCGGAGGGGCAGCCAGAGCAGCTCCCAGCCTGGCCTGTGCCCATTGCGGTCCCTGCTCCCGACCGGGGTCTGAGCTCTGTGCTGTGGGAAGAGCCAGTGGGATGAGCGCTTCCCAGCGCCCTGGCCCAGCTGTGCTGAGCACGCCGTGACCCTTCAGCCTGCTCTCTGCTGTTCCTGCAGTTGCTGAAGATTGCCTTCGATGAGGAGGTGGCTTCAGACAGTGCTGAGGTCTTCAGGAAGCACCTGCACAAGCTGCGTTACCCCCAGCACGTGCGTGGCACCTTCGCCTTCACTGTGGGCCAGTCACCCAAGCAAGCCATGCAGCCCAAGGCCAAGGAGAAGAACCCCTCGCTCAGGTACCCGTGCAGGGGGACAACAGCACATGGGACGCACTTGACCCTTCCGGGAACTGCAGGGCTTCTCCTCTCCCTCCTCCAGCCGCTGAGCAGGTGTCACTTGAGAAAAGCTGGGGTACAGACTCCTGAGCTGGAGGTCAGGGTCGGACCGTGCTCAGAGCTCTCCACTTGTCCTGGGGAGGGGACGTGCCACAGCGATCTGGCCCCACGCAGAGGACCGGCCAAACGTGGGAAGCAGGGTGTTCTCTTCAGTGCCGTTCCCTGCCCCGTTGCCAAGGCCAAAACGGCACAAGCCTGGTGGAGGCATCTTGGGGGGAGAGGTTCCAGCGGGCACGGGAGAGCAGTCTGTGCTGTGCTGGAGGACGGGGAGCGCAGCGGGGCAGCGGCAAAGCTCTCTGCGTGGTGCTGCCCTGCGGCCAGCCCTGCTCCTGCGCTCGGGGGCTAGGTTAAGCAATGCTGTGGCGCTGGGGTCTGGCTGCTGCTGTGTTCGCGCTTGGTGTGGCCTGGAGTCTAAGCGTCTCTCCCCGTGTGTTTGTGACTCAGCTCCCAGCAGGTGACCGATATGTTCCAGGGCCTGACAGTGGGGGTCATGTCCCTCGGGCACCTTGGCCATTCGACCACGTAAGATGCCTTCACCCTGGGCGGGAGCTTGCGAGGTGGCATTGGCTCAGGCTGCAGCCTTCACTGCTCCCAGAGTTTCTTCTCACCTGCTCTGCATGCGACTGGGGCTGTGGGCTTATCACTCGGGGAATGCCCTTTTCCAGCCTGCCGGTCTGACGTTCAGGTTTGGGGTGCGCGCTCTCACTATCGCAGCACCATGGCCTCCAGAGGCGCTCGGTCGGTCGGTCATCCTAGTGCTCTGTGGCACTCCAGTGGATCCCAGGACATGCTGAGGGAGCTGTGCCTGTACCACTAACCTCCAGAGACGTCTAGAGCTGCCGGCCCCAGCTCTGAGCCTGGGCACAGTCTCAAAAGTCTGTCTGAACTTGGAAGATGTGCTCTGTCACCCCCCTCCAAGTGTGCTTCCAGTGCCCCACACTATCTGCAAACCCTGCTCCTCTGGTTAGACAGCCCTCTCGTTCCATTCCTCGCCTCCATACCTGAGCATTCGTTCTCAGGACAACGTTCTTCCTTGGTCCTAAGGCTTTCCCTGCTTTGGTCGATGTTGGGAGCAGGTGGATTCCCTCATCGTCTGCTTTGCAAAGCAGAACAAGGCACCTCCTACTCTCACTTTGCCCCCATCTGGATAAGGTGGATTTCTAGAAATCTTTGCATCAGCGTAGCTGTTCTCCGGGGTTGGACCTGGCCCCTTCCCTGGCTGACGCATCTCCCACCTCTCCTTTATTTGTTCCCCTTTGAGCCCAGGGGCTCACGGAGATGGTGATGAGCACGAGGTCCTGTCTGTGGGCAGACCATTCCTGCCTTCAGGAATTCCTGCCTTCTGGACCTCCGTCGTGCAGAGCCTGTTCTGACCATGCAGCCTAATCACCCGTGGGCTTTGGAAGGTCTCCCTTCCCTGTTTTCCTAGTGCTGCCGAGCCCAGCTGGGCTCTCCCTGTCCCTAACATGGCATCGAGCAGGTCACCGTCCGCAACCTGCCTCCCTCTGCCCAGGGCGCAGCAGCCCCATGTCCAGGCTGGGCTTCCAGTGTCCTGCGGTGCATCCCCAGCCCCTGCCATGAGCTGGAGCCCGTCTCCTCCAGGGACGAGCTAGATCACTCCCTGTGGGAGCTCCGAAGCGGAGGTGATGGCGTTAGAGCCCAGGACAAGACTGGTGTCCCCTCAGGTCGGGATGCTGGGACGCCTGCTCAGCTGGGCTGCCCCGTCCAGGCCCCCGGGCACGCTGGTCCCCCCAAGGGAAGGAATGCGTTGTAGGTTCTGCCTCCGGTTTGGAGCCCTCCTACAGCCAAGGAGCCGGCTCCTCCCTGCAGGGAGCTAGCAGGTGACATCTCCCCTCCTGTGGTGACAGTGACTTGACCCCGTGCCTGCAGCTGGTGGTGAGGGATGCTCCTATCTCTGCTTCGCTCTGGGTGTGACTGAGTGTTGTTGTCTCTAACCCTTCGGTGGCTGTTCTTCTGGCCGCGCTGGGCTGTGGTCGTGCACGTGCGGGAAGTGGTGTTCGCTGGCCTCAACCTCTTCTCTGGTTCCAGGACACTCTCCAAAAACCTGGTGAAAAATGCCAAGAAAACAATTGGCCGCCAATACGTGACGCGAAAGAAATACACGCCGCCCACGTGGGAGCAGCGGAGCAGCCAGCACTTCCCAGAGGACAACGAGGATGAAATCTCAGGTTGGGAGCACCCTGAGCAGGGGTGGGGGGCTGTGGGGAGCGGGGCATTTGCTGGAGCAGGAGCATCTTCCAGCTGGGAGAGGTCTCGGCCGTCGCTCTGCAGGGGAGCAGGGTGGGAGCCTCCCTGGTGCAGAGGATTGCCACCACGGCCGTCTCTCCCAGTTCTGGACAGCCCACCAGCTCTCGTCTGCTGGTGGTGGGCAGTCAGCAGCTCAATATAGTTCCAGTGCGTAGTGGGCCCTGCGGGGAGGAGGGGGTTCTGTGGTCTGCAGCCTCAGCTCCTCGATGGAAAGTCACAGATTTAAGCTGCAGCAAGGTGGGTCAGGTTAGACGCGAGAAGAGCTTGACTGGTTTGAGAGTAACAAAGACTGGAAGGGACAGGAGTCCTCCGCGTTGAAGAATACGACCTTCCCGGGTGGGAAGGCCTGTCAGAGAAGATGTGGTGGATGGGATTTAGGGTTTCAGTGGGGAATGGTGTCTGCGGGGACCAGTCCCTGCTGCCGCATGTGGGGCTGGCCCATCAGACAGGACATGGATGATTTTGGATCTTTCCTTCTGTTCACTGAAATACTTTGGATTCTGCTCCTTTTGTTCGCTCCCCAGTTTGTTTGCAGCGCTTTTCAGCCCGAGGTCTGCCACAAATGTTACAAGCTTCCACTGTGTCCATCATTTAAGTTATGAGCAAAACCACCAGTTGCCTTCAGGCCTTTGAGATCCGTTGTTGTCCTCCGGTTCTGGCATTGGGAAATGCGTTGGGAGCATTAGGAAAACCGCCTGCAGAGGGTGGCCACCAAGGGTTGTGTCCACCTGACAGTGATTTTGCCTGGATGGAAGTGTCCGGGCTGAGAGCGTCGCTGGGGCCGGGGTCTCGCCCGTGTTACCCCCCTCTCCCAGGAGGTTTCTCTCCTCTGCGGGAGGAGATGAGACCGGTGTGATGGAGGAGCTCTGGAGCTATGTTGAGCTGTTCCATGTCTCTCAGTGGTATCAAGCGATGTGAAAGCACCAAAGAAACCTGCTCTAGCGGCAGCACCTGGGCAGCTGACTTCTCCTCGTGCTTTCAGCCTCACAAGTAAAGGCTCTCGCCCCGAAGCCCAGCGCCCAGCCCTTTGCTTGGGGCAGCTGAGCTCTCCCATTCTAGGGGAAGATGGTGGGAGGGGGCTCCTGCCCTGTCCGCTCTCTGCTGGGTTGGGGGATGCCTCCAGCCCGGCCGGCTGCTCCGGCTGCACGTGGGACGCCGTGTCCGTGCCAAGGGCGAACCCAGACTCCCTTTTGCCTCCGCAGTGTCTGAAGAGATGGACAGAAGCACTTTGACCCCCACCACCACCATCAGACCTTCGGACAAGATGACCATCAACCACTTGGTGGAGCGAGCCTGCTGCCGCGACTACCAGCGGATGGGGCTGGGCACCCTCAGCAGCAGCCTCACCCGCTCCAAGAATGAGCCCTTCCGCATCTCCACCGTCAACCGCATGTACGCCATTTGCCGCAGGTAAGCCTCAGTGGGGCTGCGGCTGCGCAGGGGTTCCGCAGGGTCAGGAGAGGACAGTGGGGGTCCGCAGGGTCAGGGGAGGACAGCGGGGGTCTCTCCTGGTTCGTGGGAGCTGGGGTGGGGCTGGTGCTGTGCCCCGCTGGGCTCTGCAGAGCCTCCGCTCTCTCCTGCAGCTGCTGTTGCGGATGAAAATGTTTGACGCAGCTGTGATTTAACAGCTATTCGAAATTTATTAATGATGTAAGTTAGATCGAGAGGTTGAATTTAGCAGCACTTAATCATTAACCGGTTTAGGGGTTTACAAAGTGAGTAAACAAAATAATTGAACGGCGACTTAGTTACAGATTCGAAAATGGCAGGATTCACGCTCACTTACTAGAAGGTATCCTGAATCAATACACATATGTATGAGTAAAGGTACAAGTCATGGATCAATACACACATGCATTTATATATATTTAAGCAAAGCATATAAGCACACGTGCACACACACACACAGGTTTCCGATCAGGAATTTCGTGGTAGCGGGCAGTTCTAATGAGCCAAAATGTGCTGCTTTTAGGTCCTACACGTGCACAGATGGACAGAAGAGCATCCACGTCCCTAAAGCTAATGTGTATCTCACACCATAGAGGTGGATGAGAGAGAGAGACCAGTCTAGAGTTAAAATTTCCCTTTCTCAGATTTAGGGTAAATACTCGTGATGTGTCGGCATTCCTCAGTGGGCGATAGTTGAGGCTTGAGAAGGGTCTTCTCCTGCCCTGGCCTCGAGGTCTCAGCCTGAGAGGTCTCTCAGCTCAGGGGAGTCACTGGCCACAGCCCACTGCCACCCAGAAGAGCTCAAAGGGTCTTTGCTGAAGGTGTGGGGGGGTCGCACCACTGCGATGCTGTGCCCCACTGGGCTCTGCAGAGCCTCCCCTCTCTCCCGCAGCTACCCCGGGCTGCTCATTGTGCCGCAGAGCATCCAGGACAACACCATCCAGCGCATCTCCCGCTGCTACCGCCAGAACCGCTTCCCCGTGGTGTGCTGGCGAAACTCCCGCACCAAGGCCGTGCTGTTGCGCTCGGGGGGGCTGCACGGCAAGGGCGTCGTGGGCCTCTTCAAGTCCCAGAACGCCCCCACCGCAGGTGCCCATCCCCTCCGCCCCTGGGCAACCCTGGGAGTGGGCCGCAGACCCCTCCTCAGGCCCGGTGCTGGTGGCAGAGCTGTGATGCTCGTGTCTCTCCTCCTAGGCCCGTCGCAGACGGACTCCACCAGTTTGGAGCAGGAGAAGTACCTGCAGGCCGTGATCAACTCCATGCCACACTACGCCGACGCCGGCGGGCGCAACACGCTCAGTGGCTTCACCTCGGCGCACATGAGCAGCTCAGGTGAGGAGCTCGGTGTTGGCTGCGGCGCAGCGGGGCTGCAGGAGGGCTCGTGCTCCGTGGGTCGCGCTGTCCGTCCCAGAGCCTGGGTGGCCAGGTGAGCTGCTGTCCCCGGACTCCCATGGCGGAGGAGGCAGCGGAGCCTTCCCAGCGCGCTCTCCAGAGCTCCCAGCGCCGGCTGGGCCTCCGTGGCTGGTGGTGGGGACGGGTTTTGGGAAACGCAGTGGCCCCGGACCTGCGAACCCTGGGGGCTCCGGACTGTGCTCGGATCCAGGCGTGCGGCGGGGACGCACCCCGCTAGCTGAGATCTCGGCACCGTCTGCGCCCCAGCGCAGTGGCAGTGGTACTGGGGGTCTGCCGCGGGAAGCCTCGGTAAGTCTGTCCGAGCAGCCTGCCCTTGCCTGCCGGGGCAGAGCCACCTCGCCATGCTCCGGTGCCATTCATCCTCTGTCCCAGCCATTCCACCCCATCATTGCTGCAGAGGTGACCGGGGGCCGGAGGGACCGTGGGGCAACGCAGCCAGGGAGCACCGTGGGGGGAGCCCAGGGAGACCCAGGGGTGACCCTGCAGCCTGGGCAGGAGAGGACTTGCCAAAAGCCCCTCCGAGGCCTCTCCCCTGGCGTGGGGGGACGTGCCCGGAGCCACGGCTGAAGGAGGGAGGGCCAGACCAGCAGATGACCTGGTGTGGTGGCGAGGGAGCAGCAGCACAGGGGGCTGCCGGGCTGCGGCAGTGCCTGGGTGACCCCCCCGAGGGGCAAAACCCCTGGAGCAAAGCTGCAGGAGGGTGGAGACCCTGCTCGCGCGGTCGCACCAGCTGCCTTTTCGCTGTGGCTCCAGCTGGAAGGTGTCTCCTGCATGTTGGCCTCCTGGTCCCGGCCCCGGGCCCTCCTGCTTGCTGCCGCTTTCTCTCTCCGGCCCCTTCCCTCCCTCCCGAGCGGCTGTGGGGAGGCAAGGCAGGAGCGCCCCTCTGGAGCAGCACAGCGAGGCCGAGAGCTGACGTTTTGTTGGTGCTACAGATTTCTCCGACAAGAGACAGCCTAAGCTGGGATCGCTCATGAAGCAGGTGATGGGAGGGAAGGACGATGGGCCCGGTACTATTAGCCGCGGAGGTGAGGACGTGTGAGTGAACGCTGCCTCGTGGGGGCCTCGCAAAGGCCCCCGGTTCGGGGCGGCCGTTGTAGAGTAGATGCTTCCCCCTCGCTCCCCCCGAGCTCTCTGCCGCGGGGCAGCCGCAGGGAGGGCGGGAGGGACCTGCTGCAGCACCCTTCATCCCTTCATCCCTTCATCCCACTCATTGCTCCAGTCGCTCCGTCCGGGTCCCCGGGCGCCTCCTCCCGCCCGGCCCCGCAAGAGCGTGGGTCCATCTGGTCCCGGTGCCCGCGCTGAGGCCGCTTTCGTCCTGTGCTCTCAGGGCTGGCTCACAGAGCTAGGGTCATCACTCTCTCCACCCCCAAGTGCGTGTCGCCGAAGGGCCGCGAGACGCCCCGAGGTACGGTACCGCCGGCCACCTAACCACCGCCCGGGTGCTAACCTGACCGACTGACCCCCCCACACACACACTCCCACCCTTCACGCAACTAATGCCCCAGTAACACCCCACCTCCACACGCTAACGCCTCCACCCAGCATGTCGCTGGCGCAGGCCAGCTCCCAGTGCCAGCGGTAAGTACCGGGCCTGTCCCCCGCTGATCCTGCAACGTCTTTCCAGGTTTGCTTTAGGCTCCTTGCGCATCTGCTGGTGCTTGGGTGGTGGTGGCCAGGGTGCGGGGCTGGCTGGCAGGGCAGGGGTCCCGCGGTGCTGGGGCTTGGGGCTGGGGCTGGTCTCCGTACCCGCCAGGCAGGAGATCCTACAGCACCCAGCAAGGAGAAGGAGCAAAAGCAAACCTGGTTCCCAGCACCTTCCCGGCATGTGCTCCCAGGGCAGCGGGGTGACAGCAGCTTGGACGCTGCTTTCGTGGCTGGCTGCTGGCCCCGGGGTCAGCCTGGCTAGGGGGGACGCAGACACCAGCACAGCCTGTGAGCCACCCGGGACCCCCAGCCTGACCCCCATCTCTCCTGCAGGCAAGTGGGGCAGCATCCGAGCCAGTGGGCGCATGAGCAGCTACGCCCTGAACATGGAGATCGGGTCGCGCCTGGCTGGGAAGGACCTGCTGGGTGCCCAGCACAACGGCACCCCCTCGGAGGCCAGCTTCCTGCGCCAGCACCGCGCCTCGCTCTACATCATCGGGGACAAGTCACAGCTGAAGGTAACCCTGGCACCTGGGACAGCCTCCGGGGCGGGGACAAGCAGCGTGTCCAGAGAAGGGCAGCGGAGCTGGTGAGGGGTCTGGAGCAGGAGTCTTGTGAGGAGCGGCTGAGGGAGCTGGGGGTGTTCAGCCTGGAGAAGAGGAGGCTGAGGGGAGACCTTCTCGCTCTCTACAGATCCCTGAAAGGAGGGGGTAGCCAGGGGGGGTCGGGCTCTTCTCCCAAGGAACAGGCCATGGGACAAGAGGAAACGGCCTCAAGTTGTGCCAGGGGAGGTTTAGGATGGATATTGGGAAAAATGTCCTCATGGAAGGGGTTGTCAGGCCTTGGACCAGGCTGCCCAGGGCAGTGGTGGAGTCGCCGTCCCTGGAGGGATTTCAGAGCCGGGCAGACGCGGTGCTGAGGGACGTGGGTCAGTGGTGACTGGGCAGTGCTGAGTTAATGGTTGGACTCGATGGGCTTAAAGGTCTTTTCCAACCTCAACGACTCTGTCTTTCCAAGGGGGACAGTGGGTCTGCTCGGGGGGTCTCTCGGGACGGTGCTGATTCTCTCCTCCCTCAGGGGGTGAAACCGGACCCGCTGCAGCACTGGGAGGTGGTGCCCATCGAGGTGTTCGATGTGCGGCAGGTGAAGGCCAGCTTCAAGAAGCTGATGAAGGCTTGCGTGCCCGGCTGCCACTCTCCTGACACCAGTGTCACCTACTTGCGGTCCCTGGAGGAGTCCGAGTGGCTGTCCCAGGTCAGTTGTCACCAAGAGCCCAGAGGGGCACTGGTCTGTCCCCACGGTAGGAGTCTTTGCTGTTGGCTGTCGCTCAAGGGCATGTGCTCTGAGCTCCTGGCAAAGTGGGAATGGGGGTCCAGGTGACATCTCCAAAAGCGTCGCTGTGGCATGGAGCAGGGGACACGAAGGGAGCAAGGCTGGTATGAGGAACAAGGATAAGAAGATGCTGAGGGGATGGAGCATCTCTGTGCTGAGGACAGGCTGGGAGCCCTGGGGCCATTCAGCTGGAGAAGAGCAGACTGGGAGGGATCTCATCAATGCTCAGCAAGAGCTAACGGGCGGGGGGCAAGAGGATGGGGCCAGACTCTTCTTGGTGGTGCCTGGGGACAGGACAAGGGGCAACAGGCACAAACTGGAATACGGGGAATTCCATCTCAAGATGAGGAAAAACTTTGCTGTGAGGGTGGCAGAGCCCTGGCCCAGGCTGCCCGGAGAGGTGGGGGAGCCTCGTCTCTGGAGACATCCCAAACCCCCTGGACGCGTTCCTGTGCCACCTGCTCTGGGTGACCCTGCTCTGGCAGGGGGTTGGAGGAGATGGCCTCCAGAGGGCCCTTCCAACCGCCATCACTCTGTGATTCTGTGAAAATAGCCGAGCGTACTGCTCGGCGGCTCTGGACACGAGAGCCGTGAGTGTCCGGGGCAGTTGGGGAAGCGGGGCAGGACTTGCAGGACGGCACAATGCTGGAAAGGGCTTGGTAGAAGGCGGTGCCTGCAGGAGCCAGGGTGACCCAGGTGGCTGCTGCTCTGCAGGACTGGTCCCACTGTGGAGCTGCTGTGGGACCGGACCCTCTGGCTGCTGGGGGGAGGGAGGAGCCCATGGCTCTGCTCAGGACCCAGCGCTCTGCTCGTGGTGTGGTGGTTCTGCTCCGCTGGCCTTGCGGTTGAAGATGAAGGGTGCTGCACAGTGGCTGAATGCGGCGGGGTCGTGTCTCGTGGCCCTGCATAACCCCCGTGCTCTGCTTTGCTTGGCTCACCCGCTTCCAGGAGAAAGGGTCGCTTCGCACAACGTCCAGCAAATGAGTTCCCTGCACCCTGGTAACTCTTGGCCCTTACGTTGGCAGATCCATAAGATCCTGCAGATTTCGGTGTTGGTGGTGGAGCTCCTGGACACGGGCTCCTCTGTGCTGGTCAGCCTGGAGGACGGCTGGGACATCACCACGCAGGTAGGAGCCCTGCCGCTGCCCGACACGACGGCTGCCCGTGGCCATCTCCCCACGAGCATCTCGAGCCCCCCCTGTCCCTGCAGGTGGTCTCCTTGGTGCAGCTGCTCTCGGACCCCTACTACCGCACGCTGGAGGGCTTCCGCCTGCTGGTGGAGAAGGAGTGGCTGTCCTTCGGGCACCGCTTCAGCCACCGCGGGGCCCAGACCCTGGCCGGCCAGAGCAGCGGTTTTGCCCCCATCTTCCTGCAGTTCCTGGACTGCGTACATCAGGTGAGCTCCAAGCGCGCTGGCCGCCGGCTCTGCCCCGGACGCGTCTCCCCAAGCACCAGGGCTGGCTGGCTCCTTGTGCAGCAGGGAACGAGTCCAGAGCCGGTCTGTGGGTCCTGGGAGGTCTCACCCGTCCTGCTCCTTGCAGATCCACCTGCAGTTCCCCATGGAGTTCGAGTTCAGCCAGTACTACCTGAAGTTCCTCAGCTACCACTACATTTCCAACCGTTTCCGGACGTTCCTGCTGGACTCCGACTACGAGCGCATCGAGCTGGGTGAGGGCAGTGTGCGGGGCCCACAGCGGAGGGCAGCTCAATGCCTTGCCCCAAATCATAGAATCACTGAACGGTTTGGGTTGAAGGGACCTTAAAGGCCACCCAGTGCCACCCCCTGCCCTGGTTGGGGCAGGGGGCACCTCCCACCAGCCCAGGTTGCTCCAAGCCCCGTCCAACCTGGCCTTGAACCCCTCCAGGGATGGGGCAGCCACAGCTTCTCTGGGCACCCTGGCCCAGGGGCTCACCCCCCTCACAGCAAAGGATTTCTTCCCAATATCTCATCCCAATCTCCCCTCTTCCAGTGTAAAACCCTTCCCCCTCATCCTATCACTACACTCCCTAATAAAGAGTCCCTAATAATGCCCTTCCCTGCTCTCTTCTCCCCAGGCCTCCTTTACGAGGAGAAGGGTGAGCGGAAGAGCCAGCAGGTCTACAAGTCCATCTGGGATTACATCGACCGGCTGAACAAGAAAGCCCCCATCTTCTTCAACTACATGTATGCCCCTGAGGATGGGGAGGTGAGCGCTCTGCTCCAGTGCAGCCCAGCCGAGCCCCCGCACGATGCAGAGCTGGGACGGGGCTTTCCAGGGGCACCCCGGGGTCTCCTCGCCCGCGTGGAGCCGAGCGAGCAGCTCTGTCGGACGGACCGTGGCGTTTGCCCACCTGAGTGGTCCTGCCCAGCTGCCGCGCCAGGGCCCTGGGGAGGGTGGCTGCCGCCTCGGGGGGCAGGAGCGGAGTCAGGCCCCTGAGAGCCGTGTCCCTGCAGAGGAGTTGGGGGACATAGGTGAGGTTTCAGAGGGCCGGGGCAGGGGGGAGATGCCCAGGGGGAGCTGCCAGGGTCTTGTTTGAGGCTCTCCACCTCCAGCAGCTGGGAACGTCCTTCCTCGGGGCAGCGCAGGGGCTGCTCTCTGCCGAGCTGCTCGGAGCTCTCGCTCCATCTGGGCTCAGTCTTGGCCAAAGTTCTGCCTTTCTCCAGCCCAGCATTGCCTTTTCCTGGCCAGCCCCCAGCCTTCCAGCCTCGGCTGCCTCTTGTTACCGGTCAGAAAGCATCGTCCTTGCAGGAAGCTGCTTGTGAAGGGACCCATTTCCCGTCTGGACACATTGTCCCTGCAGCACGGCCAGGGACGTGGCCTGCCTGGAAGCTGCTGCCCTTCCTGAGCATCACCCTGCTTCTTCCGCAGGTGCTAAGGCCGTACAGCAACATTTCCAACCTGAAGGTGTGGGACTACTACACGGAGGAGACGCTTTCCGAGGGCCCCTCCTACGACTGGGAGCTGACGCAGGGGCAGCCGGAGCACATGGAGGAGGCGGATCGGCAGGACACCAGTGCCCCCCAGACCAAGCGCAAGATCATCTGGCCATGCTACGACAACCGCAGCCGCGTGGAGCCCGACGCCATCTCCAAACTGCTGGAGGTGGGCGTTGCTTCTGGGTTTGGCCCTGGCCTGGACTCCCCATGGTGTCCCCAGGGGTGGGACGCTGCCCCACGCACACGGCAGGGCAGGGTTGTGGCAGGGCTGCAGTCAGTTGAGCCCCCGGGACAGGGACAGCGGTCCCAGGGGTCTTGCCCCGGCCTGGGCTGATGCCTGAAACCCCCCACAGGAGCTGCACAACCTGGAGATGGAGCTGGGGCAGATCCCGGAGCGCTGGAAGGACACGTGGGACAAGGTCAAAGCTTCCCAGCGCACGGAGGCGCGGCAGGAGGGCAGCCGGGTAGGTGACGGGGGGCTGGAGGGGGGGGCCGGCTTTGCCCAAGGCTGCCCCCAGCGCAGCGGGTCTTTGCTCCTGGGGCCGAGGAGGGGGCTGGTGCTCGGCCCCCCCGGCTGCGTGTGCCCGAGGGACGCGGGGCCGTCCTCCCCCTCACGCTGTGCCCTCTGCTCCCCACAGACCCCCAGCTCCCTGCTGATGTCCTCCGGGCTCTCCCACCACCGGCGCTCGCTGGGTGTCTACCTGCAGGAGAGCGGGGTGGGCTCCACCCTCAACCTCAGCCTCGACAGCGACACCAGCAGCACCTCCACCCCCTCCAGCGGGAAGCAGGGCGGCCGCAAGAGCACCAGCACGCTCTACAGCCAGTTCCAGATGTCGGAGAGCGAGAACAGGCAGGCGGGGGGCTCGGGGTGCCGGCGGGAGGGAGATCCCTCTCCGGGGAGGGGTGGAGGTGTGTGGGTTCTGCAGAGTGCGGACCCCCCCGTCGCTTCATGTCCCCGCTGATGCGCCGCAGACCAAACGGCCCTTCAGCCCCTCTCTGCTTTCCGCCCTAACGCGCTGCCTGGCTCCTGCAGGTCCTACGAGGGGTCTCTGTACAAGAAAGGAGCCTTCATGAAACCGTGGAAGTCTCGCTGGTTCGTGCTGGATAAAACCAAACATCAGGTACTGCGGGGGCGGGTGAGCCGGGGTCTGTCCCTCCCTCCCACCCTCCCTCCTGACGCCGGCGGGACCTCTCCCCGCAGCTGCGGTACTACGACAGCCGGATGGACACGGAGTGCAAAGGGGTGATCGACCTGGCTGACGTGGAGTCCATCACCCCAGGAACCCCCACCATGGGGGCCCCCAAGACGGTGGACGAGAAAGCCTTCTTCGATGTGAGTGTGGCCCCGAGCTGCGCCGTAGGGAAGGAGCTCGGCAGCCCGTGGCCCCGCCGCGGAGCCCAGCCCTTTGCTCCGGTGGCACCGGGCTCCGGGGGCTGCGGTGCCGCGGGCTGTCCGGGTGCAGCCGCATGGCCCCGCTCACCTCCTCTCTCCTCCCCTGCAGCTGAAGACGACGAAACGAGTTTACAATTTCTGCGCCCAGGATGTGCAGCTGGCCCAGCAGTGGATCGACCGCATCCAGAGCTGCTTGTCGGACGCGTGAGACTGGCTCAGGGGAGCCCCTATTCCAGGCACAGAGTCTCCCGCGCCCCGGCGCGTGGAGCAGAGGCAGTGCCCGGGCTCGCGGCCGAGCCGGGGCTGTGACTGACCGGAGAGGAGGAGATGGCCTTCCTCCCGTCCGCCACGGGTGTGCGGCGCTGGGGACCCCGCGGCCACGCACCCCCCCGGCGGCAGCAGGGGCAGGATCAGTTTGTTGCGCTACGGTAGGACTGTAGTGGAGGAATTCTGCGCGTTGAAGCAGGCGGGGGGGCGCGGGCCGTCCCGCTTTGTCCCCCCAGGCCTGTCTGAGCCCTGTAATTACTGTGTCCCCTCTGTGCTCCTCCCGCGCCGGCGGCCTCGCTCCGGCTCTCTGCGGCAGAGGGGGGTCTTCAGCCGACCGGAGGGGGCCACCCTCGCCTCCCCCGCCCCACGCTGCTGCAGAAAGCAGGAGCCGCCTGCCCCCCTCATCCCCCCCACGGCTTGCATGTCTGCCAGAGCACCCACGGGGATAACCAGCCCCGCTCCCTCCGGCCCCGCAGCGCAGCAGCCTCAGTGCACCCTGGGCTTGCCTCCTGTCTCGCCGGAACCGGGGACGTGCAGCCCGGGGCGCCGGGGTTGCCGGAGGGGACGTGCCCGAGCACTGGGACCATCCTGCCCAGCCCGTGTCCCCCCAGCAGCAGCGTCCGGCCCCTGAGCCCCGGCTGTCCCCGACTCGCGCAGGAGCAGACGGGGGGGGCTCTGTCTGCTGGGGGGGTGGCGGTGGTTGTAGCTGCGGCGCTGGGCTCTGTGTGGCAGGAGGGGACATGGGGGTGGCCACTCTGTGCCCAGCAGGGAGGTGTCTGCTTAGGCTGTGACAGAGGGGTTCCCTGTCCTGGCTGGGGGACAGCCTCCACCTCCACGGTCAGGCTGCTTGTCACAGGGGGGCACGTTCCCTGCAGGAGGTGCCGGATGCCGCAGCCTCCGCGTGCCCTGGGGCGGTCCCCTCTGTCCCCTTGCATGGGGGGTCCAGACCGGCCCCCGGGACAAGGGTCCCCGCCGGCAGTGACACCAGGGCTGGGACAGGGCTGGGCACGGTGGTGCCACCCGGTCTCTTTGCACAGGTCACGCCCCCCCCACCCCAGCCCTCCTGCGGGAAGGGGGGGGCAGCACCCCGGAGGGCACCCCACAGCGCTGCCCTCTGCTCCCCACCGCCTCGGGGCTCTTCCCTCCCCGCGCCCCCCAGTCCCTGTGCTCTGCCGGTGCCCTCGGGCCGGACGCCCCAGCAGAGGGGTCTGGGGGGAGCAGGGCTGGGGGGGGCCGTGTGTCCCACCGCCCGCTGCCCCCTCCCCACTTGTTGCTGTGGCTGCGCAGGGGAATCTCGGTACAGAAACGGCTCCTGCAGCCCCTCATCCCTCCCCTGCGCTGGGTGGTCACGGGGGGGGTTTGGCCCCGCTCCACCCCAGGGTCGCTCGCTGGGAAGCCCGAAGAGGCGTCGGGAGGTGGCCCAGGACCCGCTGCCTCCGGCCGCTGGACGGGACCCGGCGTCCGCAGCCCCCCCAGCCCCGGCCAGGCCCGACCCTCCCGCCCCCCTCAACGCTCGGCCAGCTCTTCCCCCCTCTTGTTTTTAAAGGAGTACCATGTTTTATTTCAGTGCAGAGATCTTTGTACAGTCTTAACCCCCCGCCCTCCCCCGTCCCCCCTTTGTTTCCTCGTCCAGTGCTGGCCGTGGCAGGTAGCTGGTGTAACGGAGGGTTTTGTAACTTACCGGAGCAGTTGTAGATTATTGAAGTTTCTGTACATTGTGTCAAACATACAGAGTCCTTGTATTGTATTGTGCCTAGAGGAAAAAGGTTATTATATAAAGAGAAAACTAACTGACTTTAATAAAAAAATTAATATGACACGTGCCCTTTTGCCTCGTGTCACCCACATCAGCTGTCCCCCATCCCCAGTGCACTGGGCCAGCGCTCGGGAACCACAGGGCCTGGGCTCAGCTCCTGTCCCAAGGGGACGGGGGTGTCCCCTGCCTCGCAGGGACGGAGCCTCACGGAGAGACGCTGGCAGAGCACCAGAGACGCTGGCAGAGCACCGGGATGTGCCCGAGCGGAGGCTGTGCTGGTCCCTGCGCTGCCTGGGGCAAACCAGGACCTTTGTCCCGCGCTGTCCCACCTGCTCCTGCTGCTTCTGGCAAGTTTGATGCGTTTCCAGGGGCTCTGGTTTGATGACCACGGTGTCACCAAGGCTCAGCCGCGCTGGTTTGCCCGGCTGTGTCAGTCCCTGCCAGGGCGCTGGGCTTGCAGCAGAATCTCTTCCTGGGAAAAGTGGGGGTGCACCCAGGGCTGCCCCTTGTCCCAGCCCCACACGTGTCCCTGCTGAGCCCATGCCTGCTCCCAGAGCCAGCAGTGGCACAAGGAGCCAGGGATGGGCTCTGCAGGGAGCTGCTGGGCTGACACACACCGACCGCAGCCCGGTTCTGCAGCCGGGGATGGGAAATGGTGATAAAGGAAAGCTGGAAAGAAACCCAAACCCACCAGTGCCAGTTCGCAACTCTCCCCGTCACTGGCCATGCTGGGGAGCACTGGGGACACTGAGGGACCAGGACAGGTGGCAGCTGGTACCAAACCGGTGTCTGGTTGCCCTTGACCAGCCAACCTGAACCGTTCATGAAATGCAGGACCAGCGACTCTGCGCAGCGCTCAAACCTGCTCCTGGCTGCAGCCACCAAGACGGGGACCACCTGAAAAACCACCGGGCAGGAGAGGTGGCTCCGAGCTTCAGTGTCACCATGGCCCAAGCTGAGACAGTGCCACCGGGGTGATGCCTTCAGGCCTCCCCCGCAGCCAGAGGAGCCAGCCCCGCTCCCCCGTAGTGCCGATGGCTGCCACGGCCTGACCCACACCACCAGCAGCTTTCTTCAGGGTGAAGAGGATTTTGGCACCAGAAGCCACGGGACTAAGCTTTTCTTACAACGCAGCTACCAGCGCTCATCAAAAGGGACCAGCCACGCACAAACATCTGGCAAAGCTGCTGCTGGCCGAGGCCCGGCTGCTGCCGGTGGGTTGCAGGCTCCCCTGTGGGACCCTGGCAAAGACTCAACCGGGGTGAGGGAAAGCAGCGTCCGGGGTGTCTGGGAGAACATCGGCCGCTTCAGCACCTCCCCCAGCAGCCAGGCAGCTGGTACGCGGAGGGGGGTGGTCCATCCAGAATCGGCCACGGCCCCGCTGCCCACGGGGATCCCGGCGCTCCTGCGCCCGGCGAGCAGTGCGTTTCCAAGAGCAAATCCCCGCTCTGCCAGCGGGTCCTCCCACAGGCCAGCGGAGCCCAGAAACCCACTGTCACCTCCTTCCCTGTGACAGCAAGAGAGGACTCGAGACCAGCAACCCCGACCTCTGCTTTCGCCGGGGGGTGCAGGAGGCACCCGAGCCCCTCGCCTGCCCTCAGGCTGCGGGTCCATGCTCCCTCCCGGGCGCGGGGCAGAAGAACCGAGCGGGTTCCCCAGATGCTGCCTGCGCTCAGCCCCTCTGTGGGGGCCGCGCCACGCTGGAGGGCGAAGCTGTGGGACGCGGCACGGCGGGGGCTGAGCGTGTCCTGCGGGATGGAGGAATCCAGCACTGGCACGTGAATTTTGAGCTTTTATTGATAGTTGGAATTTACAGCCTAAAACTGACAACATAGAGAGATGCAGACTTTTTTTTTTTTCTTTTCCTTTTTTCTTTTTTTTTCTTTTTTCCTTTTTTACAAAAACAAAAACCAAAATAACCAAAAGCCACCAGCATCAGATTTACAATATAAAAGTTTTGACAGTAGAGAGACTAAAGTACATCTGGAATTACTCAGAAAAATAAACAGGGAAAAAAGGCAGTAATTTAAAATTTGTCCCTCATATATACACATAGATACACAGACATTGCGTACAAAGACCCGGTTTCAACATTTAAGGGCAGTAGGCATCATGAGAAAAAGGCTCCCCTATGTCATTGCACTAAATTAATTAACCCAGGTGGGCACCCCCCGCCTTTGCCACCCCTTCCCGGTTTAGAGGAAAGGCCCCGTGAAGCTCCCACGGGATTTCCGCGGCCCCCGGGGTCCCGGGCTCGGTGGGGACCCCCCCTCGCCAGCCACGGCCTCATCCGCCGGCCCCCACGGCCGCTGCCCCCCGACACCGTCCACGCAGGCGCGTGTGTCTTATTGCTATACAGAGTGCAGCCCACCGACCCGCCGCCCGCTTCGGGGGGTGTCCTTTTTTTTTAAAGGCATCGATCGATCCAGCCCCTAACGCTTGTTTTGGCAGCCAGGCCACGGGGCGGTCGCCCGCCAAACCCGCGGCTCCCGACGGCGCTCAACACTCCGCGGCGGATTTTTCAGGGAAACTCGGCTCTCGGGGCACGGCAAGGGAAGGACGGGATTTTCAGGAGAGCAGCGAGAAGCAGGCGCAGAGCCCCCGCTGCGGGTCTGGGCCCTCGGCCGGGCACCGAGCGCTGCAAAATCCATCTCTCAATACGTCAATGCCCCGTCCCCGCTCCAGCCACCGCTCCAGCGCCTGCCCCAGTCTGGACCAGCGGATGGAAGGGGTCCCCGGTCTCGGGGGCCAGGAAGGCGTCACCTCACACCCCCCACGGCCCGGACCTCAGCTCCACCTCGGCCGTGGCGCAGGGACCGCGCCGGCGGCCGTTCTCTCCCGACAGGAGCGGGTGCCCGGGACGGAGCTCAGCTCCCTCAGGATGGGCCCGGATGGACCTGCCGCTCCCAGGCTCTGCCCAGCAAAAAACCAAACCAACCAACCTGTTTTGGTTTATTTTTAGTTTAAACAAGCGTTTCGGGTCCTTTAGCCTAAGGTGGCGGCCGGTGGATCCCCTCAGGTGGCCAGGCCTGGCCGACATGGTTTGTGCTAACAGTCAAACAGCCAAACGCTCCCAGTCGCCGCCAGGCGGAACCGCAGCCGAGTGCCCGACGGAAAAGAAACCCGTGGGGGTTACGGAAAAGCCCCCGCGAAGCAACTCCAGAAGCTCCAATTCAACGGGCCGTGGGACCAAGATAAGGTGGCAAAGAATATTTAATATTCTGATTGCTTTAAATATGCTAAGTGCAAAGTAACTGGTTAAGCGCCGGCGTCCTGCGAGTCAGGAAAATCAGAGCCTAAGAAGGAAATCTCTGTCCGTCTGAGCAGACACGGCCTGGAGCAGGAAACGCCGTTAGAACCAGGGAGTTTCATGTGCGATAACACTTATTTCCCACTCCGTGGACACACACGTGCGCGTGTACGGGCGCACACACACACACACGTACGAGCCCACTGCAGCGCTGCCGAGCGGCTCGAGGGCCAGCACTCGGGTTGCGTTAACGGGAAGGTTTATAGAACATCAGAGCAAGAAAAAGGTTTCTGTAAAACTTTAGGCTTCAACCGAAGCTGCCCCTCTGCCCCTGGCCCGCCCTCGGCCGCCGGCGAGGCTACAAAAGGCGAAGCCAGGAACAGACGAGGAACAAAGGTGACAAACCAACGACCGCCTTTGCCATGAGCCTCACCGAGAAAACGCCAAACGAAAAACACCCTCGAGCACGTCTTTTGTCTTTCTTTTTTTTTTTCCATCTGAAAACAGCTTCACCTCCCTAGAGAAAAATGGCAACAAGTATAAAACAGTATTTTGCCTTGAACTGACCCCCCCCCCCAAGTCACCGCGGTCTCACCCCCCGCCCAGCGAAGCCAGTCCCCGGCGAATCCTGCCCTCCCCGAACCTGCCCCCAGTACCTTGGATTTTTAATTGTACCAATAATTAAGTCGTTTTTAGAAGGTGCACACTTAACGATCAACAAGTTATATGCAAACCCAAATGCTCTGAGAAAAATAGGTTTAAGGTGAATTTAGAAATATATATATATGTATATCTATAAATAGTCCCTATATACATGAACAACCGGAGATGAGGAGCGGAGGACGGGAACGACGAGCCAGGGACCTGGCGGCTCCTTCCACCCAACCCTGGCCCTGCCCGGCCCTCGGCCCCTGTCCCCCCGCAGGAAAACTCCTTTTCTTCTCTGGGGCACGAGCTCCCGCCCGCAGAGGAGGGAGGTGACGCTTCGGGGAGAAGTTACAAAAATACAGGAAAAAGATTTCAGGCACAGCAAGCCAACGGAAGGATATTTCTCGCTTCTAAACCTGTTCTTTACATTACCAGCGAGGCTGGTAGAAATCATTTTCTTCCTCGAAATCCCAATAATTCTTTTAATTGTTCTTTGAATCACAAGGTCTCCTCTGTTCCGACTCACGGCCCAAGCCCACGAGCCTCAGGTGGCTTTGGGCGACTTCCATCTCAGCCAGAGCAGAAGCCCAGAGGAGCCGCGACCGCCCCCACGGGCGCCGTACGACTCCTGCCAAGGGGGATGCTCGAGCGTTAGCCACAATTTGGCCCTGAGTCCGTCCGCGGTGCCCGGGCTGCTCCGACATCCCTGCGGCGCCCATCCCCACCCAGCATCATCCCGCTCTCCCCGTGCAACTTCCCGGCCCCAGGGCAGGCGCCGAGCTCAGCGCGGCCCGGGGAAAGCCCAGCTCCAGCCCATCCTGATCCCCGGCCCAGCTCTCGGGGTGGTGACATTCCCGCTGCTCCCGACGCCTCCGTGACCAAATGCCGGTGGCCGCGCCGGGCCACCCCCGGGGCGCCAATGGGGCCGGCTCTGGGCACACGGCGGTCCCCAGCCGGGGCAGCCCCGCGGCTCCCTCCATCCCCATCCGCATCCCACCCCCTATTCTGGGCTGCACCAGGAAAAGGCAGGATGGAGACAGCGGGTTTTTACTGCCTGGTGACTCCTAACCCACGCTCTGCACTAACGATCCGGTAATTACAGCCCAGCCACGGCGCATCGGGCAGCTGATGCCGAGGACGAGCCGTGTCCCAGCGGTGACAGCGGTGACAGCCCAGCTCCGCCAACACCACCCGTCAACAGCCCGCACGCAGCGCAGGGACACCGACATCCTCTGCCTCCCGCACACCCATCGGCGTCCCATCAGCACAGTAACTCCCATCAGCACATAATTCCCATCAGCACACCCGTTATCCCACCAGCGACCCGTGGGAATTCCTGCATCTCCTCCCACCAGAGGCTGCGGATCCGCAGGATCCCCCCGGACACGGACCCGCAAACCCAGCCCCGAACGGCACAACTCGTGACAGCCCCCACGGCCGGAGCAAGGGCCCGTTCCAGCATCCACCAGCTTAACCCAGGACGTTTTAACCTTTCCATCACTTCCAGCGACACTGATCCCGTGCTGCTACTAAAGGTACGGATAATTACAAAAGGGAAAAGTTTGTCGGCAGCTTTTCAAGTATTTCTCGGTGACTCTTTTGAAGAAAAATTGCTTTTCATTCAAAAAAAAAATATTCAGATGAGGAATATTTATATTTCATAAGGGGAAAATATTTACACGCCATGTTGATAAAGAAGCTTTTAATTTAAATTACACATTAAATAATAAAATATTTAATATTAAATATTAGTTAAACACAAAATTATGTATAATCAATGTCTTAGGCGCTTGTAAGCACAGTCTCTCTAACACTTGGAGGAGGAATTCCACGGACATTTTTTAGCCGGGTATCACTGAAACATTCTGGACAGACAGCAGGACGCGCATCGCATTCACCTCCACTGCGCCGCGCCATCGCCATGAGCCCGTTCTCCCCGGACCTAAAGGCAGCCCACGGAGCTCCCACGCAGAGACCGGGATCCCCAAATCCCATCTTTCCTCCTCTTCCGTGGCACGACACGGGCGAGGGACACGGCGACGGCACAACAGGTCCCGGCCCCCGGGGGGTTCCAGTGAGCACCAGCTTCTGTAACCGCCCTCGGATCATCTGCACACCCCAAACCACGGGAAAAACAGGGAAAGAAGGGAAAGGGTCCTGGAAAGGGTCGGGGAAAGAAGGGAAAGGGGCTGGGAAAAGGGTCCTGGAAAGAAGAGAAAGAAGGAAAGAGTCCCAGAAAGGGTCTTGGACAGAAGGGAAAAGGTCCGGAAAAGGGTCCTGGAAAGAAGGGAAAGAGTCCAGAAAGGGTCCCGGAAAGAAGGGAAAGGAGGAAAAGTGTTCTGGAAAGAAGGGAAAAGGTCTGTGAAAGGGTCCTGGAAAGAAAGGGTCTGGGAAAAGGTTCCAGAAAGAAGGGACAGGGTCCCGGCCGCAGCACGGCCCCCACAGGGCTCCGACGGAGCCGGCGGCGCAGGGGGCCCAGGGGCAGCTGGGAATGGTGGGGGGACACCCTGGGGACAGAGGAACCGGGCGGCAGGAGCAGCTCTGAGGTGAGGGGGGTGGGCACAAGGAACAGAAACGCCTTCTGTCGGGATCCGGATGGATATAAGGCACTCGGAACAACACCGGGGTAATTGAAAATTATTATTATTATGGCAATGTGGGACCCCCCTGTGCATCCCGTTCTCCTTCCCTCTTTCCTGGCTATCTGTGGACGAGACACGACATGGCTCCAAAGCTGGAATGAGAAGAAACGACTCCCGCCGGATTAAAGGAAAGGCACTGGTGTTTCTACATCCGGAATTTTTATTGCTGCTCGTTGCTTTGCCCTGGAGACAGGTCGCTCCGCCGGGCACTCGCTCACCGGCCGGGGCGCACGCGGGGCGAGACTCCGCGGGGCGAGGACGGGGACGGCGCCGCCAGCGGGGGGGACACCCCCACCCGGCCACAGCGGAGGCTTCCGTCCCCGCAGCCGCTGCCAACGCACCTCGGTGCCAGGAGGACGCGGCGCTGTTCTGCCCCTGCTCCCCGCGGCAGACGGCGTCGGGGGAAGGACGGGCGTGCGGGTCTGTACCATAAAAGGTACGGTAGGAAAGTGGGAGAAACGAGACAAACTGAAGTTACACCCACTCCCCCCCCCCCCCCCCCCCCCCCCCAAAAAAAAAGAGGTGGCTCTACCCGCGCCGGGGCTGGCGAGCGTCGGGGCGAGCACAAACGGCGCTGCTGGGCAAGTTCCAGCGAGAGACTGGCAGAGGGAGCGGGGCTGGTGGGGGGCTGGCGGGGGAAACAGCGGGGGTGACGTGACACAAGAATCAGAAATTGATGACAAATCGACGGGGCACGTGTCACGGCAAGAGAAGATTCTGAAAGGAAACAAAGCAGCGCCCAGGACTTCGAAGTCTCCCAGCCCGTGCTCCGGCCAACTCATTTTAAGAAAGAAAGAAAGAAAATTCTGTTCGAAGTCTCAGGCAAAAAGGAAATGGTGCTTTGCAAACGGCTGCAAAGATATTCCTTACCAAGATAACGTTTCCATTTCGAATCATGGATAGGAACCGAACATCGAATTACCCATTACAATTTACCATGTTATTTACTAAATACTCTGCTCCCTCTCTTTACCTTCTAATGTTTTCATGTAACACGCATATACTCACGTGATCCATATCTTACAGTCAAAACTTACATCAATCGATAGCATGAGGTAATTAATGGTTTTCTTTCCGTTATTTGACTCTTTTCAGGGTAAGAACGCGGAACTTTAACTGCCACGTGGTCGATGCACATTAAGGCACGTTGAGTGCCCCGTGTTACCCTGCCGCCACCGGCTCCACACACCCACCACAGCCCCGCCAGGTCCGTCCCTGCTCCACGAGGCGCCACGGGGGACAAGAGCCGTTTGCCCGGTGGCCCTTTGAGCGGTTCGAGCAGCCAGAGCTGGGGAGCGGCGATGTGTGGAGAGAGCCGGGGCAGAGAGAACGCGCCGCCGCGCAAGGGATGATGGAGAGAAGAGGCCATTTACTGCATAAAGCCGTTTGTCCAGATGGTCCTGGCACGTCAGTCATGGGTTTGTGTTTAAGCCTTGGTCTGAAGATGAGATGAGCAGGAAAGGAGTTAAAGTTTCAGTGCAAAGTCACTGCCGCGGTGAGGAGCGCCCAACGCGAGGAGTGCCCCAACGCGAGGAGCGCCCAACGTGCCACCACGGTGCCATCTCGGGGCTCCTGGCCACGGAGAGGCACGACCCTCCTCTCACACAGCCTCCAGCGATTCTGCAACACCGACTTGGTAAAGCGAAGGCCAGGCGGGTGCAGCACCCAGGAGACCTGGCTACGGACACTCCAGCAGGCGCCTAAAGGAGGACGGAGCAAGAGCAGCACCTCGCCGCCGACCACCCGCCTCCGACCACCCGCCTCCGGCTGGCTCTGACCCAACGTTCGGCGGTTTGGCAGAGGATTTCCGCGGGCTCACCGACGAGTGAGAGAGAGTTCCACGCTCTACACGACGAGAAGTTTCCAATTAACATTTGCTGTGCCTGTAGTTAATTACATTTCAAGTTTAGTTCCATTAACGACCTACCCCAGCAGACACCTACGCAGCGCCTGGCAACGGCCCGCCTGACTGCGGGAGTCGAGCTTACTCAAAATCCACCAACAGTGGCAGATTCTCTACAGCATTTCTAGGATTCCTAGAAAGTTCTGAAAAAACTAGCTATGAGCATCAAAATCACACGATAAAAGATTCCCCCCCCCCCATAGTTTACATCTGTCCGAACGATTTGAGAAAATAAAAAATAGAAGGGGAAGGATCTGTCCTTTATAAAAGCCCCCCAACTTCAGGGAGAGAATAAAGGATTCTTCTCTCCTGCTCAGCATCAAATATAAAAATACATTTTACATACAGGCATATTTCACTAACGTTTTTATGTTGTGGAAGGTGACGGATAACAGTCACTAGGAAACACAGTTAATTTTTGTACAAAAACGAAGAGGGAGGTGGGACTGGTCACCACGATGCCCTTCTGCTAATGAGGTAAGCGAGTTTCAGATGAGACGAGCCAACATACAGGACAGACAGGAGCCAAACTGGTTATTTCTGCATTCGGATTTGTCAGAAGGTTCATACGTAAACGCGCACAGAAAATGCCTCCTCGGCTTTACCAGGAACTCCCTGTCCCGGCACTTTGTCAGCAGCTCCCGCGGAGGGAAACCATTACCAAAAATCCCCTTCTCCCCCCAAAGGAAACGGCGTTCCCCGTCGAGTTGGAAACTTCAGCCAGCATGAAATCCACAGGAATTGTGTCAAACCCATTTTCCAAAGAATCCCGAACTTTCACCAAACTGAACTTTAAAAACGGTCTAATACTTGCAGGTGTCACTAAGGTGTCCGTCTCTGCTACCCAAGACCTATAACAGTAATTAACGAGGCGTAACTCTGCAGACGAGCCAAGGCACCGTCCATCGTCAAACTGAAACCACGCCACTTCCCTGACCACAGCATTTCTTTTTTGTAAGTTGCCACGCAAAGGTAAAATTATTACTTCAAACGTTACCCCAAATTATTTTAAAACTTAGTACTAATGGAAACCACGTGCTCAGAGCTCCGAACGCCCCGGTCGGAGATACGGCACCCTGTTCTGACCCAGTGGAGACGCTGGTGCAGCCTCGTCGAGAAGTGATATGTGATGCTAAATGCCTCTAAGTCGGAACGAGCCGCAGGTGGCTTTGGGTTGATCCCGAGTTTGGGACTCGTTTTTGCGCAAATAACGTTTCTTGCTTTGATGGAGAAAGGAACAACGCAGGTACCTTCTCCCCACCACACAAAACCGCCAAGCTGACACATTCATTGGAAAAGGGGAAGAGAACACTTGCAGGAATTCAGCCTTAGCCCGTCTCGCGGAGGTGACGCCGTCCCTTTCCCAGACGCGGCCCCCAGGGAGGAGGGCTCTGCCCGAGCTCCGGCTGCAGGCTCAGACCCACGGGACACAGAAGAGGTACCGGTCGCAATCACAAAACGCCACGAACTCAGCCGTAATCCCAGCAGGGCCAAGGGACATACCCCGTCGCAACCCGGTTAGTTACCCGTCGAATCAGAGACCAGCTGCAAACAAATGCCTAAGCCCGAGATTTTCTGCAGACACACGTTGCCGCGTTCAACGCCAATACACTCGGTAGCCTCCAAAGCCAAGGTTTTAGTTGCGTTTGCTTTCAGAGAGCCTTCAGCTCTTCCCTGACCACGGCACTTGGGAAAATAAACCTTCCAAGCCCAGCGTTAACCATGTTCTACGCAGGCATACTCTGGATGAGGCGGCGGTGTCAGTAGCAAGGCTCAAACGAATCCTTTCGCCCCCTGATCCGGGACACCGCGGAAGTCAGGACAAGGCTAGACAAGCAGCAGCAGTGGCACGGCCCGCGGCGAGGAGCCAGCAGCTGACAGTAACGTGAAACGCGCTCCGCAAGGGACCAACCGCTCTCCCAAACCCTCTCGTAAGCTGAGACGCTGCACGCTTCAAGCTCGGAGGCCGCTCTGGATTTCCTGCGTACGGTACCCAACGCAACGTGTCCTCGGTTAAGCCACTTAAGAGCAAGCCCCCGAACGACACGATGCCGTGAAGGCGGGTGTGCCCAAGCACGGCTCTCCGTTTTCCTTCAGCTCTTTCCTATGCACCAAACTCTCTTTTTTTCAAAGTAAAGCTGCCATCCCAGGAGGCTGTTGGACCTTCTCAGCAGAAGGGGCATCTTTCCCCTCTTTGGTCGGTTGGTTTTTCACAGCCGGCGACGTCCCAACCAGAGCAAACCCCTCCCGCACGGCAGAGCCTGCGGACCGGCACCGGCAGGGATCCCCCGGCGCCAGGGGACTGGGCTCGGAGACAGAAACTGAATTTCACTTCAGGGAAGAGCATCTAAAAATGTTTTATTTTGAAGCTGGGGTTGGTAAGAGAGCAGGGAAGTGCACCGCACTTGCCTCCCGAGAGCTCGCAGACGCAGGCGCCTTCAGAGCAGGATTTCAGAGAGAACCGATGCCAGGTAAAAAACCACCCCAACAACAACCAAACCAAAGCAAATTAGCACGCCACTGTAAAACTGCGCGTTTCCTTTTGTCTCTTTCTTCTAATGACAACAAACCCTCTTGTAACAACAAAATCAGCTGTTTATAATTTCTGAGCATGATTCAGGGTGAGATCAGAGCTTTGGGAAGAGCAAGAGGAGAAGAAACCCTGTTCTTTCAAGGACCGAAAACTGCAGGACGAGCTGCTAAATGGCATCCAAAACGCCAAGTGTTACATTGCAAAAACATCGAATGACGAATGACGTTAGTTATCAAGCGTAATGAGTGGGGCAGCCAGGCTGCAGGACTCGGCTCTCAGGATGCCCTGGGGACCATCGGACTGCGGGGTCAGTGCCACGGCACTGGCGAGAACGCGCTGCACCTCCGCCACCGCGGCCGGCAGCCACGGGGGGTTCCGGCCCCTGCAGAAAGGAGGGGACTCTGCCGCCCGGACACACCGGCAGCTGCAGACGCCCAGGCTCTTCCAGCTCCCCCGGGACTATGGCTGCGATCAGACGGCGCTTAGCAGGACGGACGCTGGAGCCTAAACCAAACTCACGGGTAAATACCGCTGGAAACTCCGCAGCCCGTCGGGTGTCGGCCCAGAAGAGAAGAGGTGCAAAGCCCGGAGCCCCCCGCGTCCCCAGGCACGGCTCCGACAGGGAGAAATGATTTTGGGATGTTAGTAGACAACAGTAGAGCCACTTTAATTTTTTTCATTCGATATGTTATTTAGGAATGCACTTTAACTTTCACCCAGCTTGGACGCTGCACCATACCCAAAACCTTTCCACTGGCAAACTGGGATGCCCGAGCCTTTCCGAAAAGATGCCGCAGGGAGGTTCTTTGGGTTTTATTTCTTTTTTCTTTTAAATTTGTGCACCCACTGGTTTTCCATCCTTCTCGCCAGCTGCAGCTCTCTAAAAAGCAGGAAGGGCAGCAAAGCCTTGGGACACCCACCAGCTTTGTAGCAGGCTTTGCCGAGGATATGTTATCCAGATGGATAACTGGGATTTTGCCTGCCATAACTGCTCTGACTCAAGAGAAGTGGCAATAAATTATATTTGGGGGGAGGGGGGGGAATTTTGTTAGAAAACTGGTGAAACCTGAATAAGCTACAATCGCGTTCCTTGATCCCTCTCCTTCAAAGGACTACCTCACCTGAACTTTAATGTGGAGTCGGTGGATACAAATTTAGGGAGGACCTCACCTCTCGGGACCGCCGGGGAATTCACACCCACGCACCCAACGCCAGATCTCCCCGCTTGGAAGAGGGCGCGAAGCCGCCCGCCTGCTCACGGCATTAAAAGCCTGTAGCGAGCAACAGAAATGATTAGTCCAAACCACTTTATCTGCTACTGGATCACGTCTCCATGGCTCCAAACTAGTTACGCTTGATCTTCCTGCGGCACAGGGTTGTTCCGATCGCAGCCCTCCAGCTGTGCTCTAACACCCGGGTACCCAACACTGGTGTTCGGACGCCCGAAAACCGGCGTCTGACATGACAGCAGGACTCCAGAGTGGCCCTATCACCCAAAGGAGCACATTTTCCCCACAATCCAACCAGCCAGAGACAACTGTGTTACGATTCGGGAACTACTGCGCGTCGGCTGAACTGCTCATTGTGCAGAAGAGGCCCCTCCTCTCCTGGCGTGGAACGCGGGGGCAAGGCAACAAGAAGGGGCAGCCGCCGCTCTCGTCACCCAGCGCATCAATGCCCAGCTGGGTCAAATCGCTCAACGAGAGCGTGCTAGCAGAACCACTTCGCCCAGTAAGGTATGGGTATGCCTTGCTGGTTTTGGTCTTGCACAACGCACGTTTGTCGATGACCTGCTACTGATGACGGCGCTGCGCACAGCCACAGAAGTCAGGCTCTCAGTGCTCCCAGTCTCTGCTTCACCGGGTTGCTCACAATATCCCACTGTGTGTGTATAAATATACATGGAATAATACATATTGCAAATATATATCTATATACACACTCATCAGTATACATATTCAAACCTAAAATTATATATATACCATATCGATACGGACAGATTCAAAATACTGCACGTAAATGAGGAAGGACAGTGCTCAATGTAACTTCTGTTCAGTCTTCACTGCTTTCTGAGGCAGCAGCTACGCAAGCCGAGGGCGTTTCTGAAGGGTACGGCTGGGTTAAGTAAATCCATTTTCAGTAGACAATACACTCTGCTCCAACCTCGGCTGACAGTCCTGCCCTGGAGCACACGGCGAGAAGGTCACACCGCTCTGCAGCGGTCAGAGCCTGCCCCGAGACGCCACCATGGACCTGGAAGATGCCGCCATTTCCACCTGGAAAGGGAGCGCGATTCCGGACCCCTCAGAGCCCGGGCAGCGGGGAAGAAAGCTCAGAGAGCAATGGGGACCACGAGGGGCCATGGGGCAGAGGTGGTGCGACCCCTCCAACCTCTCCGTGTGTCTCTCCAGACACATGGGAAGCTCAAACTTAGGACGAGATAGACATTTATATGCGGTTCACCTACAAAATCATTTGAGCCAGGCAAGGAAACCACCATCCGACCCTGGATCTGTCCTGAACTGCACACTCCAACATACCACGGATGGGGAACTTTTCTAGATCAGCTCGTTGGCTGGTGTGGGAGCGATGAGGTATAATTCAGAGCTTAAATCCCAAACGTGGAAGAAT
Organism: Rissa tridactyla; assembly: GCF_028500815.1. Taxonomy (NCBI): domain Eukaryota; kingdom Metazoa; phylum Chordata; class Aves; order Charadriiformes; family Laridae; genus Rissa; species Rissa tridactyla. Next base: position 218,680,268 of record NC_071466.1, on the reverse strand, counting down.
CATTCACTGCCACAAAAGCAAGAGAGCTTGTGCATTTCTACAAATCTATTTAACTACCAGTAAAATGTTCTTATCACAAAAGTAACTGGACGCAAGTAATCAAATTAAGATAACTAAGATAACGAGTCCCCCGGCAACTAAACTGTGGGTTTAGATCTGCTTACTGGATATGTTTAAATATATTATTAAAGCTTTCATTTAAATTTATAGACTCAAAGCCAAAAGCTAATGAACGACAAGTTCAGAACCTGCAACGAAAGGCACAGACAGACGCGTCCTTGTGTGTATCCCCCAAACGTTTCAGGGTGTTACTGCCGCCGGCTGCTCCGTGCCGCTCCACAGGCGGAGGTTACTGCTCCCCAGCACAGGGCTTCGGCCACACACCAGGCAGGTTGAGCCCCGCTGTGCTCTCGCAACACCGGCAGCACGGCGCGAGGTGACATGAGGTGACATAAGGTGACCCCCATCCATGACGTAACCCAATGCAAAGATCATGTTTAACGAGGTGGCTGAATTGTACCGAGCCAGAAGGACGATCAAATCGTGCCCGCTACGGCCATCTCCCCTTCATCTCCTGATCCTAAATGGACTTGGTCCTAATTACAGCACGGTGGAACCTGCAAGCACCACGGTCAAGAACCGCGAATGAGAACAGACTGGAAGAGAACTATTGCCATCGCCTGGTATTTAACGGGACTGAAGCCCAACCATGGTCTTCAACCAGCTGCTGCAATAAGCTGCGCTGGCCTTGCATTAGGTGAATGATTTTTCAGTTTTCATAGTATCAGTTTTGGGTGTTTAAAGAATGCCCAAAGAGAACATGATTTTCAGAAAAACCTCTAGCACCAATCCTCTGAAAGTTAAGACTTTGATGTGTCTCCAATTAGGAACTCGAAACCGCTAATCATTTCTGATAATCCTGGCTAAGACTGGGATTGATCTCCACATAGCAAGCAGGGCAACCAAAGCAGAAAGTGAGATTTTCTTTTCTTTTTTCCTCCCAGCGCAACGTAACTTTAAATTACTTATTTTAAATTACAAGGAGTGAGTGAGAAGACTTCCAGAACAACAGCCCTGTGCCGTGAAAGCACCTGCTTACCGAGTAATTGCAGCCGAGAGAAACCACAGCTATGTCAGCAGCACACCAGCGGCCCACAACCCCAGCACACAACCTCCGAGACGCACGCAGGAATCTCGCCCTGCTTTCTGCACGGGTATTCCGGCAAAGCAAATCCTCCATCCTCCCTAAGAGCAGAAACAAGAAGGCGTTATCTGTGGGCACACGAGGACAACCTGGTGCTGCGGGTATGTCACCGTCGGACACTGATCCAGCAGAACAGACTGACTCTAACAGCAAAAATGTTTTGTTCGTCTCACTCCCCCGCCCCACGCCACCTCTCAATACGGTCACGAAAATTTCATATGCACTACAGACATATCACAGTTAAAAATAATAAAGTATTTTTTTAAAAAGACTGAACTCCGGCGAGGATGCCTTTGCTCATAACAACAGATCTGTGTGAGGTACTTTTTCATACTCACAAGGTAAAGTCCCTCGTTATGCACAAGTGAGAATATATCTGAAAATAAGCTATTTGGCTACCTATGTGTCAAGCTTCATGCTTTTATTCCAAAGTGAATGATTTTCCAGCTTAGGTCTTGGACTAATGAAATAAGCGGCGTTTACCATTTGACAGGTGGGTTTCAGCACGGAGTTACACACAAAAGCGGGCCCAGCTCTGTATCTACACCGCGGGGGCAGAGGAGGAGCGCTGCAGCGCCGGTGGCGGCCACCTGCTGTCCCCAGCCCACGCCTGCTTCTGCGAGTGGCCCAACACCTACACCCCTGTGACCTACGTGCACGAGTCCCGTCTGGGAACAGGCTGGAAGCAGAGGCCAGCACGGCTCCGGGCAGAGCTGTGTCTGACACCGAGCCTTTCCGGAGGGAGGTCCTTCGGCCGAGGCAGAAGAGCCCACGGTGTCCCAGAGTCAAGTACACACACCTTCAACAGACCGTGCTCCCAGGCAGGGTGAAGCGCAGTCCGTTTCTCCGCACTGTTGGACTCTTACCGTCCCCGGGCAGAGGTACGTGTCCCCCCCACCCAAACGTCTCCATGCCCGACTACCTGGGGAGAAAGAGCAGGAGTCCTGCGCTGGGGCCGTTTCGCTCTCCAATGATGTCAACTAGGTACAAAGTGCAAAAGTGTTGCTGTTCCTGCATCCATTAAAAACTTTAAAAACAGAACAAAACAAACAGAAAAGGGTTTCCATAATAATTTGAAAATACATTAGTCTCCAAAAAGCCAGCGAACACCTGATAACCTGTTTGTGCCATATCTGCTCTCGCTCCTGCGCGGCAGCAGTCCAGCGGATCCCGCTCCTCGCAGCTGGCAAACCCCACGCTCCCTTCTCTGCACACTCTCCAGCCGACGGAGGACGGCATCCGGGAAGCGGAGTTGTGACGGCTCGGGCAGAAGAGACCGATTGCTAACGGGCCCGCGATGCTGCGCTGAACTGCCTCGTCTCCAGAGGAGAGAGCAGTGAGCAGTTCACCGGAGCGCGGAGACCTCCCGCTCCTCCCGACAGTTCAGCACGGCAGCTGCTGGGCCTCTGGCGTGGGACAAGGTCAACGACTTCCCTCCCACCCCACAAAAATGTAAAATAAAATCCCTCCCTGCTTCATCCCATTTAAAGTGTTTGCATCTTTTCCTCCTATGAAATGTTTCTGATAAGGCTTTATTGCTATACAAAAGCGGTGCAAATGCTGCCCAAAGACAGCTCCATCAGGAACTTTGGTCACACGACTGCGGGACTCCTGTGCACTGTCCAAGTCCCAGCGTTAGACCTGCTACCTTTCTGAAGAGAAGCTGAATACTGTGTGCAATAACACTAAGAAAATAGGACTGAACCCCAAATACAAAACAAAAACGAGGGAGAGAGAGGAAAGGGGACAAGGAACTAAAATTAGGCAGAAGGCTTGCTTGGGAAGAGCCCCATCATTCCTGTGATGACTAACTGATCAATGCTACATTTAGACAATGCAAGTGTCTTTCAGAACAGATTGTTGGTGCTGAAACTGCGTGTCTGGTCCTGAATGCCAGCTCTCTCATCAATGCAGCATTTATTAAAAAATAAAATTAAATGAAAAAAAAAAAAATTGACAAATTGCATCACCAGGTAGCAGCCTGGCCTGGATCACACACGTCCCATTGCATCTGTTTCATCAAGCGGGGCCATTTAATGTGGCTTCAGCACAGGGCAAGACTTCTTCTTTCCTAAAGAGAAACCCAAAGAGCAGTATTAGAGAAACAGAACTACGGGAACACACTCGCTCCTACAGCTGACTTTCATCCCGGTTGGAAGCTTTCCTCTTCGGCAGTATCTGAGCCATCCTTCCTCTGGTTTTGTTTCTTCTGCCTGCTAAAGTATTATTGGCTTCCTAACGAGAACCTCCTCCGAGTCCTTTGCAAAATACTACGTTCAGAAATCAAAACAGAAACCGAGACGTCAGCTTTGACCACCCATTACACAACATGGATTAAATTTGTTGAACCAGAAGTTTGGAACATGACCGCCATGGTCCTGAGTCCACCAGAAGGCTCCGACCTGACCAGCTCCACCTCCTGCCAGGCACCTCCAGCATCAGAAGGGAGCTGGATTTAGGTCTTTGCCGTAGCTCTGCTACACGCACGCCGTGACGGGCCTCGCGCCTTCCTGATCCAGACCTGCTGGCTTGACTAGTCCCTAGTCAAAGAAATTCCCACAGGACGGCCTGCATGTCCGGCTTCAGCTAAGGACCACCATGCGAGGCTCACTCTACCGGCAAGCTTGCCGCGCAGGACTGGCCACCCCAGAGAGGCTGGCTCAGCTCCAGAAGAGCAGAAGCACCTCGTCATGGATGCGCATCTCCCCGGCCAACAGCAGGAGCCAGAGCAAAGCTGTGGAGCTGACAGCACTAGATACGCAGAAGGATTGTTTCCGTATTTAAAAAGGCCTAAACTGTCACATTCACAAAAAATTATCAATTCTCCTTGAGATTACTTCCAGTTCCAGTTATCAAAACTCATTCCCACCTTTCCTCATCACATTTTAACCGTAAACATCTATGCATTCACCTGACCACACAAACCCAGGCTATCTGAGGATCTGTTACACTTGAGTAAAATGAAAATCCATTATCTTAATAAAACAGATGATTTGGCAGCAGTTCTGGGAAACTGAAAGGTATGTGCAATACACTGCAGTCGGAGCTCTACGCTACCTGCAGGATACTGCCTCCGAGACGCTCCAGAGGCACGGCTCGTCTAGCTCTGACCGTACACTGGAGGTAGAATAACCCCATCCCATGACACAGTAAAACCCAATTCTCTGTCACAGGCTGGTAAAGGAGATTTTTCACCGTCTCACCTGTCTTTTGTGGCCGTTTCCGTGACAGCTGTGACAGCGGCGGTGTTCTGGTGCTCCTCTGAGTGCTGGGCCACGTTGTTCAGGGGTTTGGATGCTTTTGTCGTTCCGATGTCAGTGATGGCCAGCTTATCAATTACCATGCAGTCTGCATCACTGTGTGGGGAGAATTCAAGTTCACGTTAAGACGTCGATTAATGGGGCTTATATTCCAATAGAGAAAGAAATATTCTTCCTCCTCTCCTAGCACAGGCCACAAAAATCTCATAAAGAAACGCAAGCTGCAAATAAACGGGAATTAAAAAGCAGCGTAGGCATCCTGGAGGCTACGTTTCCTAAAAATCAACAAGACACCAAGTACGCACAAGAATGATAGCTCAAGAAAGACATTCCCATTTCCTGCAGCAAAATCCGGCCTAAGACCCCCCCGCGTATCCCCACTGCCTGCGAACCGGACGTTTTCCCAGCCTGTGGATGAACACAGAGAACCTCCAGCAGAAGGATGCAAGCATGACGTACAATCAAGCCAAGACTTTGCAAGTTCAGAGGCTCCAGAAAGCCAAATTCACCACTGGGAGCAACGACCCAAAAGCCGACCGCGTGCCTGGGCAGGACCACGGACCATCCCGGGCGGGAAGGGACCTCAGGAGACCCTCTGGTGGGACAGCAGCCGAGGAGGGAGCCCGCCTCTCCTGGAACTGCCCTCCCTCACCCAACTCCGCCGAGCAGATTCCAAGCCCTTAAGCTGCCCGTCTTGGCAAAGCGTTCCTGGTGTAACGCAGGCACCTGCGCAGCTCTGCTCTACTGATTTGCCCCAAGTGGCCCCTGGTACTTCTGTGCGCTCCTAGAAAAGGCTTAAATTTAAGTACAGAACCTAAAATCCCGAGGAAGATAAAAAAGTTGACTGGATGTTCCTGAGTGGCATCTTCAGAAGCCAAAGGCGGATGAATTAACTCGCTTTCAGTAACACATCAGACGACAGATTCCCACGCCTGAGGCATAACATTTCCAATGACGTCTCCCTACAACAAAACAGAAGCTCAAATCCTGAAAAAAGAAAAAAACTTCTAGCGTAAAACCTCCAAATCTTCTACATTTCTATTAAAACGACTCGTATTTCTAATTGGAGAAGTGATTTCTGTGAACGTCTCCTAATTTTTGCCTTCTAAGGCAGAGGACAGGCTTGGACGTGGAAGATCTTCCTCACGCTTTTAACCCAGTCCCAGTTTCAAGAATGATTTCTCCTTCTTTCAGAGAGCAAGCCTACAAAAACAGAAGGAAAGCTCAGCAGATGACTGAGCTGGAATCCTGTCACGAGCAGCCGGGAGAGTTTATAACGCACACATATAATCGGTCTGGTAATTAAGACACGTGACAGAGATTTTGAGATCAAGGTTCTATTTCTGCAGCTACTTTTCTGTGTGCTCTTGGAAAAAATACATAAAAAATGAGGGATAATGAGATCAAAACATTTATCTTCCTAAAGGGCTAACAGGCTCTTCAAAAGAAATACCGCAAGTACAAAAACATACCTTAGAGAATCTGCAGAGGATGGATGAGACAGCAGAGGATTGAACTGAGCTGCCAGAAATGTCATTTTCTAATGACTTCCCGCACAAGAAACTGGAGCTCACGAGATGTGAATTGCTCAAGGATAAACTTCTTAAACTCAATCACTAAAATTTCCATGACACAAGGATTCCGATGTTATGAAGTCCTGAGGTTACCTCACCGCACCGGGGCACGGAAATTTATCTCCTGTCTAGAGGCTCGGGGAAGAGCAGCGCTGGACACGCGAACCTCTGCAGAAGGACACTTACGGGGCAAACACAACAAGGAGTTTGTGTGGAACCACGCAGGAGGGTTAATAACAATATCTAATTCTAGCCTAGAATAAATATTTTGCATTACTATTCCTCTGGTCAGCTTATTTTTAGCAGCCAGCTGTGTCCCTGAAGCGCCCTGCTGCCAGCACCCTCCATCGAACGGTCCATGTCCACGTCACCACCAAACCCCGCGCGGGCTGAGGGCCGGGACAGAGGGAATGTTACCTGCAAAGGTACGGCTGCCCCCTCATCGCGCTGGGTAAGGCAGGCTGAGGAAGGGAGTTATGAGCAACAGCATCTGCATCTACTGTAGAGAGCAGCCCTGAGGAGAAGGACTTGGGGGTGCTGGTGGACGAGAAGCTCAACACGAGCCAGCAATGTGCACCTGCAGCCCAGAACCCCCCCGCAGCCTGGGCTGCACCAAAAGAAGCGTGGCCAGCAGGGTGAGGGGGGGATTCTGCCCCTCTGCTCTGCTCTGATGAGACCCCACCTGAGTACTGTGTCCAGCGCTGGGGCCTCAGCACAGGAGAGACACGGAGCTGTTGGAGCGGGGCCAGAGGAGGCCCCGGAGATGCTGGGAGGGCTGGAGCCCCTCTGCTGTGGGGACAGGCTGAGAGAGCTGGGGGGGTTCAGCCTGGAGAAGAGAAGGCGCCGGGGAGACCTTCCAGCCCCTTCCAGTCCCTAAAGGGGCTCCAGGAAAGCTGGGGAGGGACTCTGGCTCAGGGAGGGGAGCCACGGGATGAGGGGGAAGGGTTTTCCACTGGAAGAGGGAGACTGGGATGAGATATTGGGAAGAAATCCTTTGCTGTGAGGGGGGTGAGCCCCTGGGCCAGGTTGCCCAGAGAAGCTGTGGCTGCCCCATCCCTGGAGGGGTTCAAGGCCAGGTTGGACGGGGCTTGGAGCAACGTGGGCTGGTGGGAGGTGTCCCTGCCCAGGGCAGGGGGTGGCACTGGGTGGCCTTTAAGGTCCCTTCAACCCAAACCCTTCTGTGATTCTATGATTCTACTGTAGGCTCCTCTTAGTTAAGCTCTGCAAACAGATCTCTCCTCCTTCCCACTCCAGAAAGAATTAGGAATTTTTAAGCTCTAATTGAAAGCCACTCGTACAAACGTTCCCACAGTAAGCATACGTCTGTCCAGAACCGTCCCTGTTTTCACAGTGGACAAGCACTCAGCACAAACAACTTGCCAATGCCACCTACAGCCATGCCCCTGGGCTTTCCACCACGAGAGCCAGGACAATGTCCCTTTATGTTCACCAAGTCCAACGTCGTAGCCAAATTCTGCAGCTTAACCACCAAGTTTGTAAATACTACTGCGGAGGTCACTTGTGACAGAGGCTCCTCTTTTTCTACAAGCACTGCAACACTTCGGAGGTACCTAACCACCCCCCAGTGCGTAAGCTGAATGGCCAAACTCTTTGGTCTGATCAGAAAATAAGACTAGAAAATATGACCTGCTTCAATAGGTCCAGCTATCTCCACCTCTAGAAGGTTAAAACAGAGTTGGCAGAAAATAAGCTGGAGGTGTCTCCTCCCAACCGCTGGCTGGTGGCTTCGGGACAGCCCTGGCAGAGTCTGGTGGTGTTCTCCTCGCCTGGATGCTCGGTGAGTATCGGGCTTCGCAGAGCTGATCAAGTTTGCTTCACTGTAGGCACAACGCAAGTCGAGTCTCTACTTGACCTTCATGCAAGAGAGGTTCTGCAGGGCAACTTCAAGATGATGATCTTGGGGTCTACAGAAGCTTTGTGGCAGCAGCAGACTGTTGCCCCATGTCTTGCAAAGCGAAGAAAGCCGGGAATTAACCAGCTGGGAATCTCCAGGAGGGGTAAATAGCTGTGTGCCGTTACAGACACCAGAAGGGAACACCTCCTGCCGCAGCCGCCTGCAGAACATGGAATTTGGTGAGTTTTGGCCATAGTCACTTGAGGGTGATGAACGGAGGAACACCCTCCAGCAACCCCTCTCACAGACTGCTCTGAAGCACAGCCGGGGATTGTGAAGATAGTGAAAGGGAACCAAGTCAGTCATCCTCGCTTACTCTTCCCTGATGTATTTCCTATCTTAAACGCCAGCTACGGTTTGGCTTTTAGGGCAGCAAGCTCCTTGAGGCAGGTACGACCCCGTCTCCCCTGGGTGGTGCGCACTGCCAAGCACTGGGATTTCACACAGAATAATTATGTGATAAATCACAATAATAATTTTAAGCTAAGAAGTATTTAAAATACTACTGCTTCAAAAGCTGTTATTTTATGTTAACTGACGCGTACGTTTATTAGACGAGGAAGGCTGATGAAACACTTCTGGCCAAAGTCACCGGTGTCTGTGCAAAACACCTGCAGACACAAACGCCGCCTGGGCAGCGGGAGAGATGCACAGGTTCTCCCTTTACACCAGCAATCAGGGGAGAAGGTGGTCAGGGGATGTATCACCTCGGGGTTCAAGAAGGCTTCCAGCGACCCGTCCCAACCGCGCACACATGTGTTAGACACGGGAGCTGAGAACAGGAACTCCGGCTGTCCCAGATGGATGTCAACTACGTCAACTTCTTAGAGAACAACCTGCCATGAAGATAGCACGGAGTTCTCAGCTTTTACATCAGAAATATTCTATACCCTCATGGAGGTGCTACAAAGTGGTGGTTCTTTCTTTTTCACTCTAATGCCCAAACCCTGCAAATGCAAAGCTTCCTGACGCTAACAATACAACTGGTTTCCTTGAAGTGCAATTTCTTCTCAGAAAAACAGGATTCAATAAAGTTCACATTTCGTAATTACTGAAGTTGTCATAAGACCATTCTGTATCAAAACTGATACCCAGTTAAAATAAAGTGATATGCTGTTCTATTTATAAAGACGAACACGTCAGGAGCTTGCTTAACTTAAGCTAACAACTCCATTCTTCCTGTAGATTTCCATCAGCTTCACAGAGCAAATACTTTAGATTGCAATTTTTTTGAACACCTCTCTTGCCCAATTTCACCACAAACGTCTTTTTAACACCTGTTCTCACAGACTACTGCAGAACACACCGTGCTCTCCCTCTGCCTTCCCACTGCTCCGTTTACCGAGAGCCTCTCGCATCCCGCGGGCAAGCGGAGCTCTGGCAGTTTTGCCAGTGGGTCAATAAGCCAAAGTGCCCCCAAATCGTAGCGCCGGATGGAAACCCATGTGCTATGGCACCTACTGCAGCTCCTTCCGAGGCCACGTGCAGTGTTGATCTACAGCTCATTGCCAAAGGGTCTACAAAATTCAGGCTGTAGACCCAACGATACAAGAGCTTCAGTTATTTTGGGAAAGAAGGTTTTGATACGGAATGAAACAGCCCTGGAGTTCAAGTCTACCCACCTCTGAAGCTCACTACCGTGGCTCCGGGGATACACTCTAGATATCCTCTAGTCTCTTTGGCAAACCATTAGTGTCACAGACAACAAAACATGGTGAAGACACACTCGGAGAAACAGCAGGACTATCAACAAAGCAGCGAGAGGTGCAAAAAAAGCATTCGTAAGCACAAGTCTCATGCCAAGTCCACAAGCAGGTCCTTAAAACCCAGGCTCTGCAAGGAGCAGCCGCAAGACGAAGCAGGAGATGCAAGGGCAGCCAGGCGACGCGCATGCTCAGCACACGGGAACGGTACTTGTCGGCTGTTAACTGCAGTCACAGGACACGGGAGGTCTGCCTTCCACATTTACATGCAATCTTCCATTAAAAAGGCCAACGCTTCTGTCAGCTCAGAAGATCCCATCTACACCAATTATTGCACTAAGTGCTCATCTTTGAGTGGAAAAGGCTTTTTTTGTGAAATGGGACCTCAGATGAGTCACTTTAATGCTTCTTTCTGAGTCAATGCACCGATATGCAGCCAAATGTTACCGAAACGGGGGCGCCATGCTGCATGCCCCGTTCCCCACAGCATGCTCGTCTCCCCGCATCAGTCCAAAGCCCCCGGCAGCAGGAGCTGCGGGCAGGACACCCTCCCTCGGCTCTGCCCCGCACCCCCCGCATGCAGCCCCGAACCCCCACGTCAGGCAGGACCAACACTCAGTAGGCACAGGAAAGAAAAACGTATCCCACACTGGGAGAGCCCAAAACATCCACTGTGACAAGGTCCCTCCGCTCCGCTCCATCCGGAGGGTGGTTCTCCCCGCTGCCCCCCAGCCCCAGGAACCACTGCCAGCTGCTATTTCTGAGCTATTTCAGCAATTTAGGGGCGCCACTGCTGTTAGAACAAAAGTTTAGTACTTTCACCCCCGAATCGTGCTTATCAGAAACAAGAGGAGACTTTTGCGGTGATTTCCCAGCAGCTGTAACGCAGGAGCTGCAGAAATCACTCGTCTTCTCTCATTTTCACCTCTTTCTACGGAAAGGGGTGTGTGTGTATGGTTGGACTCGAGGATCTCAAAGGTCCCTTCCAACCATGAAGATTCTATGATTCTACGGTTCTATAACCGCTGCAGCACCCCCAGCGTCTCCTCCGGAGCCGAGGAGGGCGCTAAGCGAGAGTGGGCATCACACAGGCACAGCAGAGAGAGGTTCGTGTTTCGCAGACAGCAAGCACTACTCTTCCGATGGACTCCAGCCCGCCCTCTAAATTCTCCTTCTCAGCAGCTTATCCAAGCCAGTCGGGAGAGGAGGCACTAGGGAGAAGGGGACAGTAAATGTAGTCAACTAGTCAAAAAAAAAAAAAAGAAAGAAAAGAAAAAAAGAAAAAAAAAAAGAAAATATTAAAGGGGAAAAAAGCATTTCAGGTCAAGTTAATAAACTGAAAGAGAAACTGAAAGTTACAAACATCCCTACCCCACCATCACCACCCACAGCAAAAGCTGGATTTTAAAATTTTTTTTCTTTTTTTTTTTCTTTTAAAGTGCAGCTTATCATTTAAGGAGCTGCTTAGAAACCCTACCTGAACAACTCGGCAGTGAAACACCTCAGACAGCTTTTGAAAACCATAAAGCAGAAATGCAAAAGCGGGGGTTAACGGCACACAGTTAAAAATCAAGCACACAGACAGGGAAACGGGAGTCGTTTCCCACAAAAAGCAGCGCTCCATCGCATGGGTTTGTTCTGCTCTCCCTCCTCACTGCACGTCTCGTGGCTCTTCGCTCCGCCGGCACCGGGAGCCCCGGCTCTCCCACTGCTCCCACCACCCCAAAACCCCGCAGCCCCAGCCCAGCACGGGCCGCACCCGCCATCACTCACCAACAGCCCCAATATTACTACATTTTTCTGGCAAAAAGTACAGCCTGGCGGCACGTACCCCCAGATAAATCAATACGTACTCGCCTGCTTGTGAAAGAGGCAGAAAACTTTCAAAAGTTTGTTAAAACGGTATTGTTACTTATTAAAATAGCAAGTTAAATAAGCACATGTTGTAATTACAACTATTTTAAAATACCGCACGGCTTACAGTTCTGCAAGCCCGAGGCTGCGGCTGCGGGTACGTGCCGAGCGGCATCTCCCGCACCTCCCGCTCCGAGGGGCCCGTGCCCGTCGCCAGCGCTCCTCACGCGCCTGCTGTCACACCCCCTCTGCAAACCAGGCAGCTGCGAGACGTGCTGACAACAGCGAATTTCGCTTTTTGCCTCTGGTCTCATCCCAAAATTACAGCTAAGTCTTGCTAGCTTGCCCAGCGACCGGGAAAATTCAGGGAAATAGATGAACTCGGGAAGGGAATTAGTAAAGCACCACCATTTAAAACAGAAAGAAAACACTGGGGGAAAAAAGAAGTATTTTGTAAAACAAAGAAACAAACAAAAAAAAAAGCCTTTGGAAAACACATCAACCATTATTTTATGGCGTATTACAGCAAACCAGTAAAATGCGTGTTAGCGCTGTTGGGAGAAAGTCTGGGGAGACCTGAGACGCCCCGGCACCGCAGCAATCCCAGCAGCGCGTGCGTCAGCCAGCAGGGCTTTCCCTCGCTCATCCCGACCACAGCGCGAACTTCCCTTTTAAATTAACGAAAAATTTCCTATTTGCAGAAAGAGCTCACAAACAGCTGGAATGGCAGAAGCTCAAGGCCACGCGTCATGAAACCCCTGAATGCCGTATTTGCTTTTTAACGGCTCGTCAGCGCTGACGGGGCGCATACTTTCACAAAGGACGATACGCAACCCCAGATCCAGGTTTTCGAAATATAATTTCTGGCACGTGTTTTAACTGATTGTGAAAAGATGAGCTCTCCCAGTCCAACGGTCCAGCAGCTCTTTTTCCAGCCCAGTATGAAGTGACTAACGGGAGGAACCGGGTGTCAGGTGGATGTTTGGAACCCTGCGAAGGCGGCCGTCATACATACCCTCTGACTGCAGCTCTAAACACTCTGAGCAATACCCACAGCGAGAGAGGCAGAAACAGAGAGAAAGCAAAGAAAGGGAGAAAAAGAAAACAGTAAAGATTGCTGAAAAAACCAGACAAAAGAGTTAACTTTGCAGCCGTATCCTCAAGGGTCGTTCCTGCCGGGAGGAGAGGCAGGAACAATTAAAAGCTATTGCAAATAGTACAATCACTGAACACAGCATTTTCCACAGAAAATTCAGATCGATACACAAAAAACCAGAAGATTCAATACACCGTAAAAAAGCGTCTTTCTCAAGCCTGACACACACGTTCTGAACTTATCAAAGCATGAGTCTGGCAATACTGGAAGCTCTTTAGCTAGACAACTTCTGCAAAACTACTTATTTTTTCACAAGAAACTATGATATTAATTAGATACGGGAAAGAAAGTTAGCTAAAAACATCTGAAGTAGAGAAGTTACCTAAATACACCTGAAACACTTTCTTTGTGTATGATGTTTAAACTACTACTAAGAGTATCGGCCGCCTTGAGCAGAACTGCCGTGAGGGACATCCTACGAAGCCTGGCGAGGCCAAATGATTAACTTCCCGGAGTTTGAATTCTGGGGCGGTACGGGCAGGAGAGAAGCATCGGCAGGTAAGATGATGACCATGGAGGGTACTGGAGGCGTGCACTGGAGCATCTGGAGCTCCCATGGCCCTAGTGATGGCAGAACGTAGAGAGTCCTGCTCCGAGGAGCACTGACGATCTCCCCAGGAGAATCCCGCATTGCGGGGAGGGAGGAAAAGGAGCGGGAAGACCCATTTCTACAGAAACAGGCGCGTGGGGTGGGACAAATTTAGCACTTCTGGGGACGCGCTTGTGGAAAAGTCATCAAGAATCACATCCTCAATCTGAGAAATTCTTAAACTGTTCGTACAGTTCACTTCCTTGGAATCATTAAGGACCACGGTAAGAAGCTAATATACTCACTACTGGCCGTTGGAGTTCAACTGCGTCTGCCCCGGCAGAAGGCAGACTGGTCTGGGGGCTCTGAGGATACTGGGAACTCTCCATTATCGCCACTGGTCAAGATGGCAGTTGCCACACTGGGAGCAACCTGTCCACTGAAAGGATCTGGAGCAGCTGGAAGCACCATCTATGGAACAGGTTTCTGTCTGCCCACAGCTTCTATTTGATTTTTGGCTACACTTACAGTGTGGAAAGCTACAGACACCTTTAAAGTGGAGACTGTGGTTATTCAAGTATTTACTTTCTTTGCCAAAATGGAATTAGTTTTGTAGAACTGCACTCATGTAAAACCAAGCAGGTTCTGGAAGCCTTGTCCTTATTGAAAGTGCTCGAGACACATACACTTATTTAGGGAGAAAAAACACATTCAAAATTACACTGCCTGAAACAGCAGCATAGCCCACAACTTCTCTCCAGCCAAATCAGAAAAATAAATAAAATTCCCTACCTGCTAGGAAATAAATGGAAGAAATAAGAACATGCCAAGTAAGATTTACCCTGCTCCTGTGCACCGAGGCAGTGACACGTGTAAGACTTACTCTGCTCACAGCCACCACGTGTTCAGCGAGGAACAACATCTGGAGCGCAGAGTTTGTTTTAGATACACATGCCAATGGATTTAATTAGATGTAATTCAAGTGCAGCGAAAACTGGAAAAGGAGATGCTGCTTTTAGCACAGCAGGCAGCGTTGTGATTTTCCCCATCTTCTGCTTGCCGGGAAGGCAGTCTGCCTGGCCACACCAGCCCTACGCACGCAAACCAGCTCCACTTATCAAAACTGCTCCTCAGGTGCAATCGCTGCAGGCAAAGGAATCTCGGGCATCTCACTCATGTCAAGTATGAAGAGCAAAGGCCACCCGAGGTGGACATCAAAAAAAAAAGCCAGTCACATTATTAAAACCTCAATTCAGAGTCTCCTAACCAAATGCACCCTTGGTTGGCTTCCTCCCGTAATTTTACCTAGTTCTGGAATCCCACTTGTTTTCCGAGCCGCCGCTTCGTACCTCCCAGGAGCTATTTGCTGGAGCGGGTACACACGCCACGCAGCTCACGTTGACCATCCAAAAAAGTCACATAACCACAACATCATACAAAGTAAATACCTGTTCCTGAGTCAGATGCATAAAATACAGGGACTCCAGCTAGTTAAATCATACCCTACATAAGGAATATGAGGAAAAAACCCAAACATCTTAAAATTGCGTAATATTTCTGGATGCAAAGTGAACCAGACGCTTACTGTTTTGAGAAGCAGTGCCTCCTCTCAAATGCTCAGAGTAGGCTAGATTCAAGCGCGTGCAATTCCAAGCAAATTGATGCCCAAAAGCTAAGAAATCTCAGGATCTGCTCTATCTTTTTCTGGCATTTTTCATTTTTTTTTATCCCTTATTGTCTGTAACATACTATTATGACAATGAGGGGTAAATAAAGGCTCGAGAGACTGACACCTTGCCCCTGCGAGACCGCAGAGTGATTCCCTGCCGGACCGGCACTCGCCACCGGCTGAGGCTTTGCTCGACTCTTGTGCGGGATCCGAGCGGGGTCCCCGCCAGGAGCCCCAGCCCCGATCTCCTGCGCAGACAGACGGACAGACGGGCGATGCTGCTGTGGTGTGGCTCAGTGGCTAAAATGAGCCGCAAACGTTTCTTAAAATAAACCCATTATCAATATCTTCTGAAAACAAACCCCCCCGACAAGAAAGCTGTTAGACATCCTCGGACAGGACACTTGGAACCATGGTGTCTAAAAGGGAGAAGAAACACGTCAGCCCCGGCCACACACGGGGCAGAGCCGGACCCCGGCCCGAGGAGGTTCCTCTCGCACCTGGTGAAAACAGCCTTCTCATTTTTAGCATCCACGGTCAGCTTGATGGTCTCCTGGCCCGAGCCTGTGCTGATGGTTTCCGTGACGGTATCAGCTTTCTCCTCCTCCTCCTCGCTGTCGGAGCCTCCGGAGGAGCTGCTGTCTGAGGCCACCAGCGGCGCTTTCCTCGTGACACAGACGTTCCAAACACAGGGAGAGGCAGTGCTGACTGAGAAAAAGAAATGAATTCACATTACAAAACAAACAAAACCACAGGAACAACTCCCCGGGTACGACCTGAGTAAGTGCGGTGGTTTAAAACGGAGCGTTTACAGCTACTGCAGACTTTGAGAGGGTGGTTTCTGGGCAGTTCCCGCACCGAGACAGCATGCAATATTATTTTTGCAAGTAAGAAAGAAACCCCAACCTCACAAATCAGTGTTCTCCACCTGCCACCTCACGTCTGTCTTTAGTACGAACAGCAGGGGAGACTCTTCACTTATTGAACGGCGATGACTCCGAACGGAGGGCTGAGGCAGCCCCTGGGGACCCTGTGACTGTCGCCTGGCTTTGGACACTTGCTGTGGTCCAACCGAAGGAGCTGCACTGGTTGAAGCGTTCACTGGTTTCAATTCCACCAGCACGCCCGGCAAGGAAAGCCTCTCGCCAAAGTGGTGGAGAAGTGCTGCAGTCTCAGAAAGCGTTTTTCTCCCCAGCGCTGGTACCGTGCTCGGAGAGGAGCAGGGCACGACACCAGACTGAAGCTCACCGACTGGCTCGGCGCGATTATCAGCAGTTTAACTTACCCTACACTTTAAACTTCTGGCAAGCAATTTTCTAATCAAGGTTACAGTTAAAATAGGACTTTTGAACAGTTTACAAATTAATCGTCTGTGTGACATCAACACTTATTAACTTAAATTTCATCCTTTTCCTGCTAAATAATATTATCCCAACAAACATTCAGGACTTCTGAGTTACTGCAGACTGATCCCTGTCCAAAAGAGAGCCTTCAAGCAAGGTAAGGCAGAAGACACTGGAGGGAAGTGCCCCCTAGCAGACTTGGTACACTACGCAAAATTTCTAACAGCTTAAATAATACACGTTTCGTCTTGTAACACTCCCACTTACAGTTCTTGTCCTGACTCTGCTTCGTGCTTCCATCCGAGTCATTGCTTTCTGTGTCGACAGGAGAACTGCACCGCGGGCCTGATTCTGAGCTAAAGCCGGGAGGAAAAAGCCTTGAGAATGAAGTACAGGTACCTTGGTTGTGCTTCCAAATACCCCTGACAGAAAAAATCATTCGGGCTTTTAACTTCTGAAAAATTCATTTACTTATGTCATGCTCCTAGTACAGCAGCGGTGATGGCACATAAAGTATTCCGGTATCGTAAGACATGAACGCTAATACCAGTTAGAAGCACTGGAAGGCAATGGGAAGCGTGAAGCCCTGATCCAGAATACTCTGACAACATTGGAAAATAAAGGGAGTAGCAAGGGCAAGGGAAAGGAAGAAGATTACAGTCAATGTACTCCTTCAAATTGCGTTTCAAATTTTGTTTCATTCAAAAGTGAATAAGAAATTGCAAGAGCGCGTGCCTCTTACCAACAGAAAGGCTGGAAGTCTGTGAACTTGGCCCACCCTTTCTCCTCTGGCGCGGCGTTCTCCGGGGCTGCTGAATCCCACACGCTGGAGCCCACGTCCATGGCAACGCAGGGCGCGGGGGGCTTGGAGCTCACAGGCTCGAACACGGCCGTCCACCCCGCGCCTGGGGACGCAACAGACGGGAATCCCTGTCAGTCCTCCGCATCTCCCGACATCCCAAAAACATTCCAAAGTCACCCCAGAAAACCAGAAGGACCATCCAGCGACACTCCTTCGAAATCTCCAGGACACCGCCTGTCTCACGGCTTATACACCATCAGCTTGAAAATCCCCCTCCTGATAAACGTTAGTGTCACCCACCGGAGAGAGAGAAGCACCAATTAAGAAAAACGACATTATGAATGTCTTCATTCTTTGAGCCGGCGATTTTCAGCTGAACCCTAAGTGCTTTCGTTTCCTGTCAGAAGCCAAGCGGCATGGCTTCCGACCATTTCAATCACTAATTGTTTAATTTTGCAATTACAAGTAAGGAATTAATATATGCATTAAAATGCTTAAGATCAGAGAAGTGATCTTGAGCGAAACTAAGAACACGATTTGTTTCTTACGGTCCCAGTCTACTCCTTATTCGTTAGAACATACTTCCATTCCTACAAATCACAAATTTTTTAAAAAGCGTTTTCGGTTGCATTTTCTCAAGGAAGAGAAAGGATTGCTGCAACAAAACCCAGGGCAGCAGCGATGCAGCAAGTCTACACTCGCTCAAAGACTGAACCAAAACTCGACCCAAAGCCTCCGGAAGGGTAACTAAACTGGCGGCCACTAGCCCCAGCTGCCATTCGTGCTGTTTATACTGGCTCTTCCTCATCAGAATTGGAAATATCTGACACTACCAAACGGGTGTAGGGAGCTGCTCGCTGCAATAAACGTGCGTTATGCTCATAGCTGCAATACAAAGACGTGACCTAGAAAAAGAGTCATTTTAGAACTGAAAACGCTTGCGCCAAAGGAAACATGAACGTTTGGGAAAACATTTTTGTCCCTTTATTTCAGTTGACTGAGTTTGTTCTGCTGCCAACACGGTGTCTTGTGAACTTACACAGCGCTATTTGCACCGTGATCTGGGAGAACGTCCCTCTACAGTCTCCCTCCAGGCGCTGCGGGAACGGCTTTACAAGAGGCAAACCAAACCCAGAAAGGCAATGAGGCGGAAACGGCAGATGCAGGGAGTGTGGAGATACTTGGCAAGGGTCTGCACAAAACTCCTATAATAAAAGGGGTTAATGTCACAATCCTCCACTAATGTTTTGTTCATCAGTATCGGTACTACGAGAGCCAGGGGCGTTATCCTACTTGGTTGTCTCAGCGCAGCGGAAGCATCTCCCCGCTGTTCGGAAGACGCCGGGCAGGGCTCAATCTCACTAATATTTCAGAGGCAAAAACTGAAACTCACACTTCTCATCCGCACAGGCGGAATTACAGAACAGCCACGGAAACCTGGCATCGTGCAAACTCCTATCCTGCAGAGATGCTACAGATCTCGCTTCCAATGGGATGGTGCTGCTTTAAACTGGTTACCTTCGGAGGAGTCAGAGTCTTTCTGCTCAGAAATATTATTCTTGGTGGTGTTTGCTGAGGAAGGAGGCGGCTGCTGTTCTGTTTCCTCCTCTTCTTCAGAGTCCACGCTGCCGTCATGATCTCCGTTCTCAAGATCACTTTTTGACGAACTCTCTGAGGTCTGAGACGCTCCAAATCTAAATTGCAGAACTCGGAATCAGGAAAACCCTTAGAGCAGCCAGTTCCCCCCTCACCCGCTGCCTCCCTGCCCCGGGAGGAAGCACAAATCGTGCGCTGACGAGCGATGCCAAAGGCCTTTCACGGGGCTTATTTCCCCAGATGAGAGAGAGCTCAGACAGGCAACAGCAGGCGCGCCAGGTACTGCCCCAAAGCCGCCGAGTGCTCTACTTGTCAAAAGGCATCTGCAGAGCTGTAGTGGGAAATTTGTTGTAGTGACATATTCGGGGCCGGAGGTTTGATACGAGCAGACAAACCAGCAGCAAACAAGGGGACCACTCGTGTGGTATCAATTCTCTGCACGAGCCAGACAATCGGTTTATTGATGCGAGGCAAATAAACGCTAAGGTCTTGGCCACTTTTCCTGTCTCGTTTGATCCTGCTTTCAGGCTTAGAATTATAGAAGTAACTTTATTTAATAGCTGACTACATCAAAGGGATGACAAATTGGAGGTGACCTGCAATGCCCGGGATGCGCCACAGGAGGTCACTCATTCTCATGCAAAACACCACATTTCTTCTTTTAACATTTTGAAAAAGAATATTGCCTACTACCCAAAGTCTTACAATTCTTTCAATCTCCTCCTCTCCGAAGATGAGGAAAAGAGGAAGTTCTAAGTGTTTCAAACTAAGGTTTGGGTTTGTTTTTTTTTAACATCTTTGATAACAGGCTCAGGTGTTTCCATCATTTTTGCGTTCCCTCAAATTGGATCTTTGTTTCACATTCAAGATAAACCCTCACCTATTTTTGCAGAAGCGCGACATGCAAAACACTCCATTTTATGCCAGAAAGAAGCCTCACAGCACATTAATAACACACACTTAACTAAAACCTAAAGTTTTGTAGCATGTACAGAAAAAAAAATAGTAAATTGGATCTTTTGTTTTCACCTTACCGTGTTCTTGATTTAACTTGGGTTGCATAGGTTATCTCCTTCTCTTCCCAGATATCTTCTTCCTCCTCGTTATCATCAAATTGTTGGATCCGTTCACTGCAGCAGGCTTCGAAGAGGGAAGCATTGGGCTAAAATAATGTTAAAAAGAAATCAAATTCCATTCATTCTTTGGAAACAGAAACAAGAACTTCAACGACGAGAAAGTTTGCAGAACAACATTCGCACACAACTGATTCCATGAAGGTGTTTGCTTTTCTTTCATTTCCCATCCCAAGTTGTGCCACGGAATGCTGAGCTGTGGAAGAGCAGTAACGGCACAGTGCGCTGAGAGGCAGCGAGCCCGTGAGGGACCAAGAAAGAAACACAACAGCGTCTCAGCCTACACCTATCCGGAAGAGCAGACCTCCCGCGGGCTGCTTCGCACCCCTCATCGCGCAGCATCTCCCAATTAAAAGGTTGCCTAAGCGACTTCCAGATGGCGCAGAGTCCAAAGCAGCCGCTGCACTGGAATTCCACCACATGCTAGAACTGCCGACTGGGGGAAAAACCGAGTTAAGGAAAGCATATAAACACCTCTTGGGGGCTGCAGACTTCACTGGCAGATTCAAAAAGAAAAGCAATTTTCTGGATCCTACGCAGCACTGCCTAGAGCAGCCAGAATAGAGAAAAAAAATACCTCTTCGTAGTACTGTTTAAGTGAAAAACAAAGTATTTTAAGATTACGGAAACCTGCGTCTTAGTACTGACTAAAATAAGGTCAGGAGATGAGCTTGGAATCAGCTCCGTTAAGCCAACGCCCAGCTTCCTCAATAAGTATTGATTTCGGTCAAAACACCAGAAAAGGAAGACACAGCATGGTAGTATTTAGACCCATAAAAACCTCAATCCTCTCTATTTGCATTTTTCCCTTGCCTGTGTACGGAAATATTATCTAAGTGAAAAGAAGGACAATACAGATTCACACCGCACAGAGAGAGAAAGACCCCTCCCATGTCAAGAGTACAACTTCTGAAGATCCTCATCAACGCAATAAAACGTGGGGAGATTCTCTGAGGGTTCACGTCATGCCCCGAGTTCCTTAACCAGACTCAGCTACGAGTCCGGTTACCAGTTTTCATTTACCAAAATAACATACCAACTCTTTTGTCTTTCAAAATAACAGCTAATTCAAGCACGAACGAACTTGCCAGAATCCGTCGTATCGAATAAATATCCCAGAATAGGCACTTACACTGTCATCATCAGCGTCTATATTGAAGTTTATCTCTGCGATCCTGTCAAAGGGAGCACTGCAAAGAGAAGGGAAAGAAACTTCAGTGAAGGCATGGAGCAACGAAGCGCTTTTGCAGCACAAGACCAGGGGATGCGAACCACAGAGACGCTTGCTACGACCACTCAACGCCGCCTGCGTTTGTTCCCTCAACAGTCACTTCTGTGTTAAGCCCAACAGTCTCCTCTCTTTGAGCTGAAAGACTATTTCAGATTTTCATTCTTAGGTCTGATTCAATCCCCGAGTGAACAACCTTTGCCGTTATCCTGTTGACATGGTATTTTGAGGCTTCACGACAAGCCCAGCACTGCCTGGGCTGTTACTTTGCAACTCTCATGGTATCCATGGAGCATAAAGGTTATCCTCATTTTTTATACCGCGTCTTTCCAGCTGCACCAAATCTTGTTGAAAAACACCAAACTCGTAATTAATTGAGAAGAGAAGGAGCTGCACCCATTTGCTCTGGGATTCCAGTGCTACGGTCGCCCACGCATTCCACTGGGCTCCTCGGCCCCAGGGAGACGAGACCCGCAACGGGAGCGAATCCCGCGCGGTGGGGATGTACCCAGAGATATCCAGGAGGGGCTGCACCCGCCTGCGCTAACGTCGTCACAGCCACGCCAGGGATCTCAGTGTACTCGCGGCTCAACAACCCGCTGCGTTACTAAGACACACTTGGCTGGAAGGATCGTTAAATAACCCGATTTCTGATTTCGACCCGAGCGTCTGCTCTAAGAACAGCAGAGGGGGCTACAGGCCACAAATCTCCAACCTACTGGCACAGTGCGGGTCCGCAGCATTTCCCCACCGTGCCTACGTCTCTCTGAGTTTCAGCAGTGGCATTTGCTTTTAAAGACAACTGTTCAGTTAGTAAAAAATACTGTCAGGCACATCACCAGGACATCGAAACATGATTAACACTTTTCAAAATATTCGAATACCTATCTGCAACCGTTCTCAACAGCTGGAAAACAGCTGGCAGGGAGCAGCATTCCCAGATCATTCAAGACCAGAGCAGTTTTACAGGATATTCTTCTTTTCTAATGACAAAGACAGAGGAGTCCAGCACATCTCAGTTACAGTTTGTTCAGTTTCAAGTTCATTTTCAAAATGGACATCAGCTGCCTTCAGCAGCTCCTCACGTAAACTCTCTCTCCCCCTCCACCCCCACACTCCCAAGTTCAGTATTTGCTGCTATCTGATAAGAAGTTAAAAGTGTATTTTATTTTTAAAAAATGTGTGGAAGTAAGTAATCCATGTTCACTCTCACGTAAACTCCCCTAGTCTGGAACTTTTTGGCCTTATTAAAGCTCTGGACATCCATAATGCTCAGGAAAAAAAAAGGTGGGAAAGCTGGACTCCAAAATCCGTCTCCATGTTAGAAGACGGTTCCCGACTATTTGGCAAACACCTTACTGGAGCTCCTCAGACCCCAAGGACCTTACGACTCTACTTTGATTCATGTTTGGAAGCAGCTCTGAAGCAGCCAAACTATTTCCACATCATCATTTAAGGTATTTCATGGAGCCCAGCAGTCGCTAAAAATACAGTTTGAGCAGAACCAGCAAAAAACTCCTCAGTAAATCAGACGCGGAGCAGGCAGAGTGGGGGTGATGTGGTGTGTCCGGCGCTTTCTCAGCCAAAAGCTCCCCGTTTCTGTCGGGCTCCAGGACAGCAGGACGCGGCGGCTCCCTGGGGAGCAGTCCCGAGGCGTGCGGGCCTGCGAGTCCCAGCCCTGGCAGGGTCCCTACCGCGGGTACTGCCACAACCCCCCCCACCCTGGATGACAAACAGTTCTTTTGATCCAGAGGATCACTGCCGCAAGGCAGAAGTGAATGGGCAAAACCGAGCAGGAAACACGCTGGGTGCCCTGGAGCACTCCTCTGTCAATAAACGTCTACTCAACAGTTACAATTTCTGAACCATTATGGCCAAGTGGGATAATGACAGTCCCATTCATTTCCTGCGCCACAATTTTTAAGGCGAGAAGATGAGCTGTGGTTTTAATTAGATTACAGGAGCTCTACAAAAGCACCACCACTTCTGAACACCGAATTCAGCAAATTGCGTAACATTAAATCCACCTCTATCTGCCGCCTTTGAGCTGTTATTTGCTCCTGCCTTATCTATGTTTCCTAATTCCTAAGAGAGAAAATGGCTAAATTTTTCCATGGACTTCATCAGAACACTATTCTTTCTTCTAATTTCAATAAGGACTTACTGCCACTGGAGACTATCTGGGTAATTGCCTAGAGTTAGCTCTAATGCTTTGCTTTCTGTGCAATTAAATTTATTCTAGAATATGGCTGGATAATAATTGTGTGTTTTATTAAAAATGTCTCTCTCCAAAATGAAGAAGCACTTTTCCTCGGTTCTACAACCGCCTTTGGAGAGCAGAGATGAATTCCTATAAAACGACAAAGAGGTCAGCTGTTCTCCAAGCCACCCGTCAGTCTTCTGTTTGTCTCAAACCGAAGGAGGTACACAGCAAGGTTCACTTTAAAACCTGAACTAGAAGAAGGAAGATTAGATGCGAAGAGGCTTAAACGCTGAAGTTTTATAAACTTACTTGATATTATCGTCCTGGTCTGCAAACTCCTCATCGTTAAAGCCGAACTGATCCACAAAGTTAGCTGTCATCTGCTGGATCTGGTACTCGGAGAAGGCCTGAGCAACGGAAACCATACCATTAAGGTGTCCAAAGACATTCAATTAAGCTGGCTGAAAACACATATTCTAAAAAGCATTAAAATCGTAGAAAACTGACGAACTTTGAGAAATCACCTACTCCAACCTCCTTTCTCAAAGCAGGATCTCAAACAGGCTTCTGTGAGTCCTGGACAGACGCTTCTCTGATCTGCTCTGAACTTTCACAGAGAGTTAGGAAATTTTCCTAGGAAACCATCTGTTGGCTTCATTACTCTACTAGACTGTTGTATCGGGGTTTTTTCATGTTTGCTTTCCCCTGATGCAATATGAAATTTCCCTTGCTGCAGCTTACGCCCCCCGTGGACGTCAAGAAGGTGCTTCTCCCTTCCTCTCAATCCCTCTTGCTTGTAGGACAAGGCGTATGTCTCCACACAATCTCGTCTTCTCTTGACCAAGTGGACCAAATTCTTTCAACTTTTCTTCCTGTGTCACGTTCTACACCTCTGACCATTCTCATTACCATCCTCCAGCTTACCTTTGGCTAACAAAAATCCCTTCGGAAGTTCACTGCCTCTGCCTGGACGCTCCCCAGGGGAATGGGGAAATTCCTCCACATGTCTCTGAGACAACGCTCCCACCCCTCATCCACCAGGTTCCCCACAGCAGCGTGGCTCTCCTGTTCTCCAGCTGGCGTCTCAGGATAACTGCCCAGATCTGCTTTTGGTGCCGTTCCTGCCTAGTCATCCATGCCGCAGTCTCTAGTTATGAAAAGGATTGCTTCTGCCTCCAAACAGCATCTCACGCCTGCTCTTACGCATTGCGCTGGTTTTTCTCTCAAGATAATTTCTCCTATTTGGAGGAGAATTCTGAGCACCGGTCAGCAGCCCGCTCCAGCTCCATAGTTCAAACATGGGTCTCTGCAGCTGCACTTTGTCGTGACCCCACTGCAGCTGCTACGAAGTACCTGTGTTCGGCCTGAGGAGTTCTGCAGGCTCCTACCAATATTTCTATTGATGCTTGCCACAATAAAATACAATTTTTTTTTCAAAGGCAATGCATTTTCCTTTTTTTAATGCATTTTCTAAGTATCAGATGAGGAAAAGAAAGTTATTTGTAATGCCAGAGTAGCCCATTAGAGTATTTGGACAAAAGAATAACTATAAACTACTTCCAACCCCTTTTTAACCCTTAACTAGAAAATCTCAGATTGACCCTGTCTTTTCACTCCCTGTAGGTAACTTCCTTCTAAATCGGTTGAAACTGCTAGGTTCTGCTAACGCTCTTTATGTTCTCAGCATGAAAAAGAATTGGAAGAATTTGTCTAAATACTTCAGCCTGAAAAGGCACCTTCCATATATTTGATGGAGCTTTAGCAGAGCACCTCAGATTTTGAGGATCCCGAGATCTTGGCTAAATGCAAGTGAACCCTTAATTACCTCCGTTTCTCCCTAAGTCAGGGATTTTTACTGCTTGTAATGCTGCTGCTCCCTGCTCTTCACTGCTGACATAGCGTGGGGAGAACCAGGAAAAGAGCAAGAAATATGCAGTGCCTCAGAGAAACGTCAGACACATCACGTAACTGGGATGCGTATGCAGCCTGGGCCAAATTTATTCCCAATCGGAGTCTAGACCACCTAAGTAACTACGCTGGAAAAACACAAAAGAGCTGAACACACTAAGAGGAAAATTTCTGAAAATTTTGGAAGCTGCTGCATACTAGGCTGGATGATGGGGGAATCGGAGGAGCAAGCTTCCCAGGAATAGTGAAGAGCACGTTGTCAACCCACCTGTTGGAGAGAAAGTTCATTGGGAAAAGCACTCTCAATGTCTTCATCCTCACTGGAAGAGTGCAGATGGTGAGTGCTCACCTGGAAAGAAGTACAAAATAATAAGCACGAGTGAAAGCCAAGAAAGCTCAAACACCTTCGTTCCACACATACCATCAAAGACCAAACTCCTCAGAAGGCAGAATCTGTCCCCATGAATAAGACGGGGACATGGACTAGAGTTTACCAGAGCTGCCAGAAGAACTATTATGGAACTTGCTTTCTACAAACGCTCTACCCCTGGAAGCCTACTTCACAAAAACAAGCAAAAGAAGAAAAAACCCCAGTAGCATTCTTTTTTTTTTTTTATTATTTTTTAGTTAAAGAAAGTCCAGAAGATAGCAGGCCTATCTGAAACATGCACAATATCACGGTTCTCACCAAATCCACTGTATTCCTCCTGTTTGTTTCCGTCAGCGTCTCTTCTACAAAACTCTCCCATCTCCCTCTACAGTCCTCAGGTAGCTCTGTAACAAGAGGGTCACCGTAAAGATTACCACAACTCATGAGAGGGATCAAAGCAGGTCACTAAGCCCCACTGGGCACCTGGAAGTTTTTGGGCAGCCACATGCACCTGCACATGAGCTAAGTAAGGCCCGCGTTACGCAAGGGCTCTGCAAAGTGAGTTACATTTTACTCCTGATTTTCTAAAAACGTTAAAATTCTGCAGAGAAAGGAAGATCTTTCATTAGGCCAAGCAGTAAGGTATTACTGGTCTTAACAACCTTACCGCGTTTGTGGGCTAAAGACACAAAACTTCTACAACTTCCTGAAAACCAACACACATGTGACTTAAGTCCTACTTTTTTATTCCTTTTCATTCACGGTGACTGCGGTGGGTTGACCCCAGCCAGCACCCAAGCACCCACCCAGCTGCTCGCTCCCTCCACCCACAGCAGGATGCGGGAGAGAACTGGAAGACTGAAAGTGAGAAAAACTCATGGGTTGAGATAAAGAAGATTTAATAAGTGGAGAAAAGAGGAAAAACCCCTCAAACCCAGAGATGCAAAGGCACTCACTCAACACCCCCCACCAGCAGACCGATGCTCAGCCAGTCTCTGAGCGGGAGCTACCTCGCAAAGCCAGACCCCCGTTCCTGCTGCGGAGAACACGGCATGGACCAGCCCTTCAGCCCGCCCAGCTCAGGGCTCCGGCAATGCCCCTTCCCAGCCCCTCGTCCATCCCCATCTGCCCCCGGGGCCGGGGACAGAGCGGGTGAAAGCCTTGGCGCTGGGCAAGCACCGGGCAAGAGCTAAATCAGTGGCGCGCTATCAACAGCGGTTCAGTCCCGAATGCGAACCACAGCACCGCACGGCTGCCGTGAGTACAGTTATCTTCATCCCAGCCAGAGCCAGCACAGAAAACCAACGCAGAAATAACTGTAACTTGTGAAACTTTCAGTCTTTACTAAAATATTTGTGACTTCTCAGTTTTCCTGTGGATATAACACACCAGGTCTCTACATTACCGTTTGATATGTTTGTTAGATGCCAAAAATGGAAACTCAGGTCACATTTGTGCTCATTGTTTCCCTTAATAGATGCAGATGGAAAATCTGATTTCCTCTCACACAAAAATGTCAGATAGAACTAGTTCTCTAAAAATAAAAGTCTGATGAAGACCTGATGGACAAAGCCTGGCAACGCGACTATCTCCGACAAAGCGGAGGTGTAGGGTCCCTGCGACCATGTACTCTGGTGTCTCCTCTCAGGCAGGTGTAAGAATAAGGAAGTATAAGAACACCCCATATAAACACCTCCCCAGAATGCTCCAAATAAGCACAATAAATGCACACTTAAATCTGGATGAAAAGCAGCATTCTTTAGCACAAAAAGGATACCTTCAGCCTCCGGCTGCAAAAACAAAGTTCCAACAATTTCAATGTAATTGTTTGAAAACAAAGAGCATCCAAATTTGGTCGGGACATTTTGTTAAGTTATGGGAAATATTTAACTAAGAATCTTTTTCATTATAAAAGGGACTCTCGTGAAATACATGCAATAAAAGTCTCCCCAAAAGGCCTGCAAGGATTATTTAATCAAGAAAAAAACAGAGAAAGGCGCACAAACCTTTAATGAACTCACTAATCTGAGTCTGCATGGGGCCCTTCTCCATGTTCTGCACCACGGCGTTGGCTATCCGGGTGAGGTGGCCCATGTTGCCTCGCCTCATTCCACCTTCTGCCCTGAAAAGAGAAAACAGCCAGTAGCAACCAGCCGAGCACTGGGAACCCCGGGGTCACAGTCACATCACGACACGCTGAGAGCGTCCCGCTGCTGCAACAGCCAGACACAGGTACCCGATGCTCCAGGCAGGGTTAGGACAGAGGACGCAGCAGAGAGCAGCAGGGACGCTCCCTGCTCCCACGGGCCCGGCACGGGAGGAGATCACCCACAACAGAGGAACCTGGCTGCAGTTCGTCATGTTTTGAGAGGGGAGAGATCGTAGAATCACAGAATGGTTTAGGCTGGAAGGGACCTTAAAGACCATCCAGTCCCGACCCCTGCCACACGCCCGGGTCTTCCTTCCAAGGCTGAGGGACCCCCCTTCCAAGGCTGAGGGATTTGGGTCTCTTCAGTCTGGAAAAAAGATGGCTGAGGGGGGAGCTTATCAACGCTGATAAATACTGAAAGGGGGGGTGTCAGGAGGACGGGGCCAGGCTCTTGTCAGTGGTGCCCGGGGACAGGACAAGGGGTAACGGGCACAAACTTGACCATGGGAAGTTCCACCTAAACACAAGGAGGAACTTCTTTGCTGTGAGGGTGGCAGAGCCCTGGCACAGGCTGCCCAGAGAGGTGGGGGAGTCTCCGTCTCTGGAGACATCCCAAACCCCCTGGACGCGTTCCTGTGCCACCTGCTCTGGGTGACCCTGCTCTGGCAGGGGGTGGGAGGAGATGGTCTCCAGAGGGCCCTTCCAACCCCCATCACTCTGTGATTTTGTTACACCTCCCACCAGCCCAGGTTGCTCCAAGCCCTGTCCAACCTGGCCTTGAACCCCTCCAGGGATGGGGCAGCCACAGCTTCTCTGGGCAACCTGGGCCAGGGGCTCACCGCCCCCACAGCAAAGGATTTCTTCCCAATATCTCATCCCAATCTCTCCTCTTCCAGTGTAAAACCCTTCCCCCTCGTCCCATGGGGCAGAGTGGCTGGAAAGCTGCCCGGCAGAAAAGGACCTGGGGGTGCTGGTGGATGGCCAGCTTAACATGAGCCAGCAGTGTGCCCAGGTGGCCAAGAAGGCCAACAGCATTCTGGCTTGTATCAGGAATAGCGTGGCCAGCAGGAGCAGGGAAGTGATGGTGCCTCTGTACCCGGCACTGGTGAGGCCCCACCTCGAGTGCTGTGTTCAGCTCTGGGCCCCGCTGTACAAGAGGGACATTGAGGTGCTGGAGCGTGTCCAGAGGAGAGCTACCAGGCTGGTGAGGGGTCTGGAGACCAGGGCATATGAGGAGAGGCCGAGGGAGCTGGGCATGTTTAGCTTGGAGAAGAGGAGGCTGAGGGGAGACCTCATTGCCCTCTACAGCCACCTGAAAGGAGGGTGGAGAGAGGTGGGTGTTGGCCTCTTCTCCCAGGGGAATAACGACAGGACCAGAGGAAATGGGCTGAAGCTGCAGCAGGGGAGGTTTAGATTAGAGATTAGGAAGAATTACTCTACTGAAAGGGTGGTCAGGCACTGGAACAGCCTGCCCAGGGAGGGGGTTGAGTCACCATCCCTAGAGGTGTTGAAGAAACGTCTAGATGTGGCACTT
>NC_071466.1:218338638-218346138 GCF_028500815.1 Rissa tridactyla | reverse complement strand
CCACCCTGGCAGACGCTGCTGGGGGTCCCTGGGGGTGCCCGGCCCCCCCTCCCACACCCCCCCCAACCCCTGGGGAGGGGGCGCGGGTTGACCCCGTCCTCTGTCCCCGCAGATCACCGAGTACCTGAACGCGCAGGAGACGGCCAAGAGCGCCCGGGTGAGTGCCGGGGGGGGTGGGAGATACGGGGCGGGGGGGGGCGGCAAGCACGACCCCTTCCTTGTCTCAGGGGGGGTGCTGGATGTGGTACCCCCCCCCATTTGCAGGGGAGGTGCTGGATGCAGCACACACCACACACCCCCCCATCTCCAGAATGATGCTGGATACGACCACTGGTCTCTGGGGAGATGCTGGATGTGCCCCCCCCATCTCTGGGGTGCTGTTGGGTGCAGCCCCCCCCATCTGTGGGGAGATGTGGGATGTGGACACCCCCCCAACACATGCACATCTCCAGAACGATGCTGGCTGCCCCCCCTCCAGTCTCTGGGGAGGTGCAGGACGTGGTACCCCCATCTCTGAGGTGATGCTGGATGTGGTACCCCCGTATCCCTGGGGTGATGCTGGATGTAGGCCCCCCCCCCACCCCCAGCTCTGGGGAGATGCTGGATGTGGCCCCCCCCTCATCTCCAGGGAGATGCAGGATGTGCCCCCCCCTCATCTCCAGGGTGATGCTGGATGTGGCACCCCATTATCCCTGGGGTGATGGTTGATGTGGGCCCCCCCCCATCTCTGGGGAGATGTGGGATGTGGTACCCCGTTATCCCTGGGGTGATTGTTGATGTGGGCCCCCCCCATCTCTGGGGAGATGTGGGATGTGGTACCCCGTTATCCCTGGGGTGATGCTGGATGTGCCCCCCCCCCCCCCAGCTCTGGGGTGATGCTGGATGTGTCGTGTCCCCCCCCCCCCCCCCCATCTCTAGGGAGGTGCAGGATGTGGTACCCCCATCTCTGAGGTGATGCTGGATGTGGTACCCCCGTATCCCTGGGGTGACGGTTGATGTGGGTCCCCCCCCATCTCTGGGGTGATGCTAGATGTGTGTGTGTCCCCCCATCACCGGGGAGATGCTGGATGTGGCCCCCCCCCCCCCGCCATCTCCGGGGCGCTGCTGGCCGCGGCCCCATCCCGTGCGCTCTCTCGCAGCTGAACCTCTGGCGCTACGGCGATTTCCGCGCCGACGACGCGGACGAGTTCGGCTACAGCCGCTAAGGGATGACCGTGATGATGACGATGAAGATGATGATGATGATGATGATGATGCTTCGGGGGGCCCCCGCGCCTCCACCGCCGCCACCACACCGACCTCTTGCCCTCTTCCCCCCCCCCCCACCCTCGCCTCATCCCATCCCGTCCCCCCGGGGCAGCCGAGGAAGGGGGGGGGGCCCGCAGCTCCGTGCCCCGGGGATGCCGGGGTTGGGGGGCGACTCCGGTGTCCCCCCCCCCCCCGGCCTTGGTCCGACCGACAGCTGAATTTGCCCCCCTCGATCCTGTCCGCAGCCAGCGCCGTCCTCCCCCCCGCGCCCCGGCCTGTATTTAAAGCTTCGGAGGCCCAATAAAAGTAGTCAAGCGTCGCGCCGCGGCCTTTCCCTGCCCGGGGGGGGGTCCCCACCATGCTGGTGTCACACCCCCCCCCCCCCCGCCAAGGTTCACCTCATCCCCAAGGACCAAAACTGCACCCCAAGGCTGGGACAGGGCTGGGAAAGGGGGGGTCCTCCATGGGGGGGGGCTGGAGCCCCGACCCCATCCCGGGATTTGGGCGGGGGGGGGGGGGGGGGCTCATCCTGCCCCAGGGAGCCCTGAGCGCCGGCCAGGGGGTGGAGGAGGTGCCTGGAGGGAGGGTGGGTGAGGGGAGATGGGGCCCCAGGTCCCAAACTGGGACCCCCAACCCCGGATCCCACCCATGGACCTCAACCCTGGGACCCAAACCTGGACCCCAGTCCTGGATCCCAATGGTGGGCCTCCACCCTGGGTCCCAACGTGGTCGTTAACCCTGGACCCCAACCTTGGCTCCCAACTGTGGACCTCCAACCCCAGGTCCCACCCATGGACCTGAACCCCGGGTCCCAAATCTGGACCCCAAACCTGGGTCCCAAATGTCCCAAATGTGGTCATTAACCCTGGACCCCAACCAGGGACCTCCAACCCCAGGTCCCATCCAGGGACCTCAACCCTGAGTCCCAAATCTGGACCCCAAACCTGGTCCCAGTGGTGGTCATCCACCCTGGGTCCCAAATGTGGTCATTAAGCCTGGACCCCAACCCCAGGTCCCAAACCTGGACCTCTACCCTGTGTCCCAATGGTGGGCCTCCACCCTGGGTCCCAAACGTGGTCATTAACCCTGAGACCCCAACCTTGGCTCCCAACCATGGAACCCCAACCCCAGGTCCCAAATCTGGACCTCAACAGTGGGCACCAAACATGGCCCCCTAGACCTGGGCCTCAACCCCAGGTCCCAACCATGGACCCCAACAGCACGTCCCAAACCTGACCCTCAACCCTGAGCCCCAAACCTGGACCCCAATCCTGGGTCCCAGTGGTGGACCTCCGCCCTATGTCCCAAACGTGGTCATTAACCCTGGACCCCAACCTCAAGCCCAACCATGAGCCTCCAATCCCAAGTCCCAATCATGGACCTCAACCTCAGGTCCTAAATGTGTCCCCTGGCCCAGCTGCCAACCATGGACCTCAACCCCAGGTCCCAGATGTGTCCCCTGGCCCCAAGTCCCAACCATGGACCTCAACCCCAGGTCCCAGACGTGTCCCCTGGCCCCAAGTCCCACCGTGGACCTCAACCCCAGGTCCCAGACGTGTCCCCTGGCCCCAAGTCCCAACCGTGGACCTCAACCCCAGGTCCCAGACGTGTCCCCTGGCCCCAAGTCCCACCGTGGACCTCAACCCCAGGTCCCAGACGTGTCCCCTGGCCCAAGTCCCAACCACGGACCTCAACCCCAGGTCCCAGACGTGTCCCCTGGCCCCAAGTCCCAACCATGGACCTCAACCCCAGGTCCCAAATGTGTCCCTTGGCCCCAAGTCCCAACCATGGACCTCAACCCCAGGTCCCAAATGTGTCCCTTGGCCCCAAGTCCCAACCGTGGACCTCAACCCCAGGTCACAGACGTGTCCCCTGGCCCCAAGTCCCAACCGTGGACCTCAACCCCAGGTCCCAGACATGTCCCCTGGCCCCAAGTCCCAACCATGGACCTCAACCCCAGGTCCCAGATGTGTCCCCTGGCCCCCAAGTCCCAACCATGGACCTCAACCCCAGGTCCCAGACGTGTCCCCTGGCCCAAGTCCCAACCGTGGACCTCAACCCCAGGTCCCAGATGTGTCCCCTGACCCCAAGCCCCAACCCTGGACCCCAACCCTGAACCTCAACCCCTGGCACCAATCCTGGGCCCCAACCTCAACCCTCACCCCACCCCAACCCTGCACCCCAACCCCACCCCCCCCAACCTGAGGGGTGGGGGGTGACAGCACCCCCAGAAGAGTTCCAAGGGCCTCCCGTGTGGTGAGGTCCCGTGGGGGGGCTGCACCCCTGCCCTCCCCACCCTACTCCCATGGACATCCCGAGCCCACGGTGACACCAAGCTTGTCCCCTTGCCACCACATGTCCACGGTGGACACCGGTGATGCCACCCACGAGCGTCTGCCTGGTGGTGCCCCTGTCCTCGGCGTCCCTGGCGCTGTTGGTCGATGACCGTGATGGGGGTGCGGGGGGGGGTCGGTGTCGGTGAGCCCCCCCCTCCCCTTCCCCGCCCTGCTGGCCACCATGCTCCCGGGGAGCTAATTATAGGGCCGCGCTAATTGACTTGGAACACAATTACAGCCGAGCGCTGTTGTGGCCAGCTTCCAATAATTAACACCAGCAAACGATTGTAATTAAAGGAAGAGGCCGGGGGGGGGGGGGGGTGGGGGGGGGGGCGGGGGGGAGGCAGCAGAGGTTGGGGGGGATGTCCTGGGACGTGGGTGGCTGCTGCGCCCCCCACCCCCCCACCCCCCGTGAGCTCCAGAGTCCATCACCGTGGCATCGAGGTGCTTCGCAGCCCACCCCCGGGTAGGGGGGACCCCGGGGACAGGTCTCTGGGGTGTCACTGGGGGGTTCCTGGGGGTCTTTGGTGGGTCCCTGGAGATCTCTGACTATATCTTGGGGGAGTTCTGGGGGTGTTTGATAGGTCTCTGGGGTGTAACTGGAGGTCCCAAGGGTCTCTTGGGATCCTTGAGGGTCTCTGAGTGGCCCTGGGGGTCTCCACAGGGCACTTGGGTGTCCCTTGAAGGAGTCTCTGGGACCACCCCTGGGTGTTTGGTGGGTCCCTAGAGGGAGGGTCCCTGAGGGTCCCTGGAGGTCTCTGGGGTGTAACTGGAGGTCCCAAGGGTCTCCTGGGGGTCCTTGAGTGTCTCTGAGGTCATCTCACGGTGGCCCTGGGGGTCTTTGCAGGACACTTGGGTGTCCCTGGAAGGGGTCTCTGGGACCCCCCCTGGGTCTTTGGTGGGTCCCTGGAGGGGGGGGCCGTCACTGAAGGTCTCTGACTATATCTCGGGGGGGTTCCTGGTGATCTTTGGTGGGTCCCTGGAAGTTTCAGGGGGTTCCTGGTGGGTTCCTGGAGGTCTCTGGGGTGTAACTGGAGGTCCTGGGGGGTCTCTTGGGGGTCCTTGAGTGTCCCTGAGGTCATCCCGTGGTGGCCCTGGGGTCTCTGCAGGGCACTTGGGTGTCCCTGGAAGGGGTCTCTGGGACCATCCCCAGGTCTTTGGTGGGTCCCTGGAGGGGGGGTCCCTGAGGGTCCCTGGGGTTGTGGGGACGGTTGAGTGCACGCAGTGGTCCCCCCCGCAGCCATCAGGGCCACTTGGCCAGTGGCTTTTCCTCGCTCTTCCCAGTTTTCCCTCTGCTGCTTGACCTTGAACCCCTCATTGGGGCCGGGAACAAGCCGGGCTCGTCACAGCGGCTGCTAATTAATACCCAGGTGACGAGCTGGGGCTGCGGCCACCACGGGTGACACTGGGGAGATCACAGGGGGTGGCAGGGACCCGGCTCTCAGCCCCCTCCCATCACACGGAGGTGCTGGGACCCCCCGGGGTGACCCAGCCAGGGGACCAGGACCTGTCCCTTGGGGCCCTCAGTGTCCCCAAGCTCCTGGGTGAGGAGCCACCACCCTTTGGCTGGTGACAACATCCCCAGTGTCACCGGGCAGGGGACACCAGAGCCCTCCATGGCTGAGGACCGTGTGTCCCCAGTGTCCCCAATGCCACCAGCCAGTGGACATCAGAGCCCTCCATGGCCTGCGACTGTGTGTCCCCAATGTCCCCAGTGCCACCAGCCAGGAGACACCAGATCCTCCATGGCAGGGGACCATGTGTCCCCAACATCCCCAGTGCCACCAGCCAGGAGACACCAGATCCTCCATGGCAGGGGACCATGTGTCCCCAACATCCCCAGTGTCACCAGCCAGGGGACACCAGAGCCCTCTGTGGCAGGGGACTGTGTGTCTCCAATGTCCCCAGTGCCACCAGCCAGGGGACACCAGAGCCCTCTGTGGCAGGGGACCGTGTGTCCCCAACGTCCCCAGTGTCACCAGCCAGGGGACACCAGAGCCCTCCGTGGCAGGGAACTGTGTGTCCCCAACGTCCCCAGTGCCACCAGCCAGGGGACACCAGAGCCCTCCATGGCAGGGAACTGTGTGTCCCCAATGTCCCCAGTGCCACCAGCCAGGGGACACCAGAGCCCTCCATGGCAGGGGACCATGCTGGCTGTGCTGAGTGATGCTGGGCTGCACTGGGTGGTACTGGGACGCACTGGGCTGGGTGGTACCGAGATGTGCTGGGGCCGTGCCAGGCTGTACTGGGTGGGACAGGGACAAACTGGGCTGCGCTGGGCAGTGCTGGGCTGTACTGGGCTGAACTGCCCCGTCCCAGTACAGCCCCGTCCCAGTACAGCCCCATCCCAGTACAGCTCCATCCTAGTACAGCCCCATCCTAATACAACCCCTTCCCAGTACAGCCCGGTCCCAGTACAGCCCCATCCTAGTACAGCCCAGTGCCAGTACAGCCCCATCCCAGTACAGCCCAGTCCCAGTACAGCCCCATCCCAGTACAGCTCCATCCCAATACAGCCCCGTCCCAGTACAGCCCCATCCCAGTACAGCTCCATCCCAGTACAGCCCCATCCTAATACAACCCCTTCCCAGTACAGCCCGGTCCCAGTACAGTCCAGTCCCAGTACAGCCCCGTCCCAGTACAGCCCAGTCCCAGTACAGCTCCATCCCAGTACACCTCCATCCCAGCACAGCCCCATCCCAGTACAGCTCCATCCCAGTACAGCCCCGTCCCAGTACAGCCCCATCCCAGTACAGCTCCATCCCAGTACAGCCCCATCCTAATACAACCCCTTCCCAGTACAGCCCCATCCCAGTACAGCCCGGTCCCAGTACAGCCCCATACCAGTACAGTCCCATCTCAGTACAGCCCCATCCCAGCACAGCTCCATCCTAGTAGAGCCCCATCCCAGTACAGTCCCATCCCAGTACAGCTCCATCACAGTACAGCCCCATCCTAATACAACCCCTTCCCAGTACAGCCCCATCCCAGTACAGCCCGGTCCCAGTACAGCCCCATACCAGTACAGTCCCATCTCAGTACAGCCCCATCCCAGCACAGCTCCATCCCAGTACAGCTCCATCCCAGTACAGCCCCATCCTAGTACAGCCCCATCCCAGCACAGCTCCATCCCAGTACAACTCCATCCCAGTACAGCCCCATCCTAGTACAGCCCCATCCTAGTACAGCCCCATCCTAATACAACCCCTTCCCAGCACAGCCCGGTCCCAGTACAGGCTCATCCCAGTACAGCCCCTTCCCAGTACAGCCCCATCCCAGTACAGCCCCATCCTAGTACAGCCCAGTCCCAGTACAGTCCAGTCCAGTACAGCCTCATCCCAGTACAGCCCCTTCCCCAGTACAGCCCCATCCCAGTACAGCTCCATCCCAGTACAGCTCCATCCCAGTACAGCCCTGTCCCAGTACAGCCCCATCCCAGTACAGCCCCATCCCAGTACAGCTCCATCCCAGTACAGCCCCATCCTAATACAACCCCTTCCCAGTACAGCCCCATCCCAGTACAGCCCGGTCCCAGTACAGCCCCATACCAGTACAGTCCCGTCTCAGTACAGCCCCATCCCAGCACAGCTCCATCCCAGTACAGCTCCATCCTAGTAGAGCCCCATCCCAGTACAGCCCAGTCCCAGTACAGCCCCATCCCAGTACAGCTCCATCCCAGTACAGCCCCATCCCTAGTACAGCCCATCCTAATACAACCCCTTCCAGTACAGCCGGTCCCAGTACAGTCCAGTCCCAGTACAGCCCCGTCCCAGTTACAGCCCAGCCAGTCCCAAGCTCCATCCCAGTACAGCTCCATCCCAGCACAGCCCATCCCAGTACAGCTCCATCCCAGTACAGCCCCGTCCCAGTACAGCCCCATCCCAGTACAGCTCCATCCCAGTACAGCCCCATCTAA